>NC_069499.1:896880614-897180614 GCF_027579735.1 Bombina bombina
TGTTTGTTTATGAAAAAGAAAGAGAGAGAGAGAGAGAGACAGAGAGAGAGAGAGAGCATGTGTTTGTTTATGAAAAAGAAAGAAAGAGAGAGAGAGATAGAGAGAGAGCATGTGTTTGTTTATGAAAAAGAAAGGAAGACAGAGAGAGAGAGCATGTGTTTGTTTATGAAAAAGAAAGAAAGAAAGAGAGAGAGAGAGAGAGAGAGAGAGAGAGAGAGAGCATGTGTTTGTTTATGAAAAAGAAAGGAAGACAGAGAGAGAGAGAGCATGTGTTTGTTTATGAAAAAGAAAGAGAGAGAGAGAGAGAGAGAGAGAGAGAGAGAGCATGTGTTTGTTTATGAAAAAGAAAGAAAGAGAGAGAGAGATAGAGAGAGAGCATGTGTTTGTTTATGAAAAAGAAAGGAAGACAGAGAGAGAGAGAGAGAGAGAGAGAGCATGTGTTTGTTTATGAAAAAGAAAGGACGACAGAAAGAGAGAGAGCATGTGTTTGTTTATGAAAAAGAAAGGAAGACAGAGAGAGAGAGAGCATGTGTTTGTTTATGAAAAAGAAAGGAAGACAGAGAGAGAGAGAGAGCATGTGTTTGTTTATGAAAAAGAAAGGAAGACAGAGAGAGAGAGAGAGCATGTGTTTGTTTATGAAAAAGAAAGAAAGAGAGAGAGAGATAGAGAGAGAGCATGTGTTTGTTTATGAAAAAAAAGAAAGAGAGAGAGAGAGAGCATGTGTTTGTTTATGAAAAAGAAAGAAAGAGAGAGAGAGATAGAGAGAGAGCATGTATTTGTTTATGAAAACGAAAGAAAGAGAGAGAGAGAGAGAGAGAGATAGAGAGAGAGCATGTGTTTGTTTATGAAAAAGAAAGGAAGACAGAGAGAGAGAGAGCATGTGTTTGTTTATGAAAAAGAAAGGAAGACAGAGAGAGAGAGCATGTGTTTGTTTATGAAAAAGAAAGAAAGAGAGCGAGAGAGAGAGCATGTGTTTGTTTATGAAAAAGAAAGGAAGACAGAGAGAGAGAGAGCATGTGTTTGTTTATGAAAAAGAAAGAGAGAGAGAGAGAGAGAGAGCATGTGTTTGTTTATGAAAAAGAAAGAAAGAGAGAGAGAGATAGAGAGAGAGCATGTGTTTGTTTATGAAAAAGAAAGGAAGACAGAGAGAGAGAGAGAGAGAGAGAGCATGTGTTTGTTTATGAAAAAGAAAGGAAGACAGAGAGAGAGAGAGCATGTGTTTGTTTATAAAAAAGAAAGAAAGACAGAGAGAGAGAGAGAGCATGTGTTTGTTTATGAAAAAGAAAGGAAGACAGAGAGAGAGCATGTGTTTGTTTATGAAAAAGAAAGAAAGAGAGAGAGAGAGATAGAGAGAGAGCATGTGTTTGTTTATGAAAAAGAAAGGAAGACAGAGAGAGAGAGCATTTGTTTGTTTATGAAAAAGAAAGAAAGAGAGAGAGAGAGAGAGAGAGAGCATGTGTTTGTTTATGAAAAAGAAAGAAAGAGAGAGAGAGAGAGAGAGCATGTGTTTGTTTATGAAAAAGAAAGGAAGACAGAGAGAGAGAGAGAGCATGTGTTTGTTTATGAAAAAGAAAGAAAGAGAGAGAGAGATAGAGAGAGAGCATGTGTTTGTTTATGAAAAAGAAAGGAAGACAGAGAGAGAGCATGTGTTTGTTTATGAAAAAGAAAGAAAGAGAGAGAGAGATAGAGAGAGAGCATGTGTTTGTTTATGAAAAAGAAAGGAAGACAGAGAGAGAGAGAGAGCATGTGTTTGTTTATGAAAAAGAAAGAAAGAGAGAGAGAGCATGTGTTTGTTTATGAAAAAGAAAGAAAGAGAGAGAGAGAGAGAGCATGTGTTTGTTTATGAAAAAGAAAGAAAGAGAGAGAGAGAGAGAGAGAGAGAGAGAGCATGTGTTTGTTTATGAAAAAGAAAGAAAGAAAGAGAGAGAGAGAGAGAGAGAGAGAGCATGTGTTTGTTTATGAAAAAGAAAGAGAGAGAGAGAGAGAGAGAGAGAGATAGAAAGCATGTGTTTGTTTATGAAAAAGAAAGAAAGAAAGAAAGAGAGAGAGAGAGAGAGAGAGAGAGAGAGAGAGCATGTGTTTGTTTATGAAAAAGAAAGAAAGAAAGAAAGAGAGAGAGAGAGAGAGAGAGAGAGAGAGAGAAAGAAAAAAGAAAGTAAGAAACATAAAAGGAAGAGTGAGCATGGGGTCAATTTACCAATGTGTGAGTGGACATGATACAAAGTAGTGTATCATGTCTGCTGCACATCGATAAATGCCGATAGCATACACTGTTGCCATTTATCATTGCACCAGCAGTTCTTGTGAACTGCTGGTGCAATACCGCCCTCCCTGCAGATTTGCGGGCAATTGGCCGCTAGCAGGGGGTGTCAATCAAACCAATCGTATCCGATCGGGTTGATTTCTGTCAGCCGCCTCAGAGCAGACACACAGGTTATGGAGCAGCGGTCTTTAGACCGCTGCTTCATAACTTCTGTTTCCGTCGAACCTGAAGGCTCGCCGGGAAACACGGGGCATCAAGCTCCTTACGGAGCTTGATAAATTGACACCCATGTGTTTGTTTATTAAAAATAAAGAAAGAGAGAGTGAGAGATAAAGAAAGAACAAAAAAGAAAGAGAGAGAGAAAGAAGGAAGGAAAGAGAGAGAGAAAGAACGAAACAAAAACAAGAAAAATGAAGGAAGGAAGGAAAAGAACCACAGTTTGAATTTAAACTGTAAAAGCACCAGATTTAACATAACTTTTTAGTTTACGTTTCTCAAAACTTAATTTTAAAGGGATGCACAAATATTTTATTTTCCTTTGCTAAAAAACAAATTTTGTCCTGAGGAAAAAAAAAAGTTTTTAGACGTGTGAACTGTTTCCCCGCTGATCAGTAAAACAGAGAAAGAGATGTTTATAATCCTCAGCCAATGAGCAACCAGACCCTAAAGTTAAGATGCCCTTCCTAGTTAAAAATGTAAATAATACCTTTAACCTTTTTTTTTTTCATTGAAAATTTTTTAGAAGTTACTGTCTCTTTAACTAAATCACACATATTGCATTTTATTTAAACACATTTTTTATGAACATCTAAATAGTGGTGGCTTATTCTGCAGCAACCAAATAAGCATAAAAATTGGACCTGAAATTTTAGAACAAGCTCACAGGCAACCAAACATGCTCAGTAAAGAGATAATAACACATAATATGTATGTGTAACCATTTATTTGTTGAAACACATACTTTTTATCTCTATCTGGGTCAATGCATGATCAATTTATCCGCTTGGGTTTCTCTCTTTGGTTTTTACAATGCTTTCCCCAAAAGAGATTGCAGTCTCAGAATGCTTAGCCTTTGTTATGAGACTGAATTTGAGGTCTTGCTTTGGATCGAAATCCAGTTATTATCATTACAAAATCAGTGCATCATTTCCTTCTTGGATTATAACTTAAGAATAGTATTTAAACACAAATTTCTTCATGTGTGAAATACAGAATTTGTAAAAAAAAAAAAATGAACAACTCATTTAATTTAGATACAAGCTCAGGTTTATAAGAAATACTTGTGCTTATGTGCCAATTTTTAAGAATCAGTGTAAAATTAAATGAAAATGCCTGCAGAAAAGCAGAATACATTGGAAAACAATAGTTAAATAGTAAATCTTTATACTAATAAAATAAATTAATAACAAACTATTTTTGGTCAGGAAATATATCTGCAACTTTACAATAAAGCACTTAAAATAGATACTGTACTCCAAAAGCAGCGTTCTTCAAACTTTTTTCCCCAAGACCGATTGCCATGATACCACATATAGTTCTGACCCTATTTTTATGCTTAGTCTAAAAAAATTCTGAAGTAATATACAAGAAAGTTACAATTTTTGGCAAAGTGATTGAAACGTGTGCATATTTGACTCCTGATTGTAGTCAAACTTGAAAGTGTTGTAAAGGTAATAACACACTCACAATCTCATACAACACACACTACACACTCATAAAACACACACACCACACACTCATAAAACACACACACCACACACTCTCTCATACAACACACACACATACCACACACACTCTCATACAACACACACACTCTCATATACCACACTCACACCACACACTATCATAAAACACACTCTCCTACAACACACACGGAAGTCGAAACCCAGTAAACATGGTGTTCTGATCCAGTAATGGGTCCCAACCTGTGGATGAAAAACCCTATCCTAAAAGATTACAAAAATTGATAATTACATCACTGAGGGCATCAAGCTTTTTTAGTACATATACTTTGGCACATGGAAAATGTATGGTTAAGCTCTATGTAAGCCTTTTATAACATCTTTTGAATAAAAAAAAAATCAACTTAAAATGAGTATAGAGGTGCATTTTTCCCAAACTGTATGAATTGCCACAATACACTCCTCTATTAGCTATTTTTCGGTGCTTTGCAGTTGCACTATTTAGTTAGCTATGTTTTTACCCCAGTTCTAATACAGCAATGACTCTTTGTTAGAAAAAACCTACCAAGTCTCATTTCCATCTCACTATGCAGCCAAGTACAAACTTTCCTTACTGAAGTCTCCAAATTATGATATGATTTAGCCGTTATAAATAAATTCCTATTGGCTAATTTTCAAATCCAAATTTAAATCAACCAATATAATGAAAGCTTTTTCTATTAACTGAGTTGAATTTGGATTTCAAAATTAGCCAATATGAATTTATTTACAATTCAGCCAGTAGGCATGCAAGGGTACCCCTATATAAAGGGGTATCTCACTTTCAAACTTCAGTGTGTGGTGGTGACAACGTGAAGAGGACATTTGGGACTGAAGATTTGAATAGAAGAACATAAAAAAACTAAGAAGTATTGGAGGAAAAGTTTGCCAGCTGAGCAGCACCATTGAAGAAGATGGCTGAAGATGGACCACCACCTGGATCAAGATGGACCGCTGCCTGGATGAAGAGTATCCCCGCTGGAGCTGAGCATGTAGGAGCTGGTTTCAAGTTGGGTGAGTATAAATGTTGGGGTTTAGATTTGGGTGGGATTTTTTTAGGATAGGTTTTATTTTTTATTTAAGAGCTTTATATGCTTTAGGGCAATGACGTTCTAAATGCCCTTTTCAGGGAAATTTTATTTTAAAGGGATGGGAAAGTTAAAATTAAACTTGCATAATTTAGATAGAGCATGTCATTTTAAGACACTTTTAATTTCACGTTGTTCTCTTGGCATAACTTGTTGAAAAATAATATGCACATATCCTACACTAGTGGGAGCTAGCTGCTGATTGGTGCCTGCACACATATGTCTCTTGGGATTGGCTAACTATATGTGTTCCGCTAGCTGCCAGTAGTGCAAAGCTGTTCCTTCAGCAAAGGATAACAAGATAATATGGCAAATTTGATCATAGAAGTCAATTGGATAGTTGTTTAAAATTGTATGTTCTATCCAAATCATTAAATAAAAATTTGGGGTTTCCTGTCCCATTAAAATATATTTATATTTTTTTACTTAGTGATTTTTTTAGGATAGGGTTGTTTTTTTAGAATAGGGTTTTTTTTTTTTTCCTCTGGGCAAAAAATGCCCTACCAAATGTCCTTATTAGTACAACCTTTTTTATTTGAGATTTTTTTTATGGTAGTTTTTTTTAGAATTTATTTTTTCTTAAATGTAAAAAAGCTAAACCACTTTAGGCCAATGCCCTACAAAATGCCCTTATCAGAGAAATTGTTAGTTTAGGTTTTTAAAATGATAGATTTTTTATTTTAAATGTAAATTAGCTGTAATCACTGTAAGCACTACAAAACTCCCTTTTAAGGGCAATTGTTAGATTAGCCTTTAGTGTTAGTATAGGGTTATAACTTTGGTGCTGGCTTTTGTTTAAGGATAGGTGTAACTGGGTTTTTTTTAATTTATGGTAGTGCTTTTTTGTAATGTGTTTTATTTTTATTTTTTATTTTTTTCATGACAATAGACATTTATATTCATTGAAAATATTAAAAGTTAGGGATAAGATCAATTTTCCCCCAATGTTAAACCGTGTCCTCTCTTGGACCATTCAGACCATGGGCGCCATGTACGAAACGGCGGGCAGACAGCTTCTTAACTTGCGAAGCTGTCCGCCCGCCTCCGCTACACACGGGCAGCGGATCTGTTGATCCGCTTGCCCGTATGTATCATTACACACTCATCGGAGTGTGTAATGCCCTCCCCCCTTCAATCGCACGACCAATCACGCGACTGAAGGGGCTGTCAATCACCGAGAGCAAGCGTGCTCTCAGTGATTTTGCTTCACCACCTAAGAGGTGGCATAGGGTGTAGGAAGCAGCGGTCTAATGACTACTTCTTACATTGCGGGAAGCAGGCTCGCATATGTGAACCTGCCCCACAAAGGCTCCAGAGCAGCTTTCGCTTTCGAACAATTTTTGATATCTGTGACACAAGTTTGATACAGACGCAGGACGGATTGGATACCCTGCTGCTGCACAAGCACTAACATAAGGTACAAAAATTGTTATAAAACAATAACTGTGACACAAGTTTGATACAGAAGCAGGACGGATTGGATACCCTGCAGTAGTCAATATATTCTGCTTAAAGATATAACCTAAACAGACTTTTACCCCTCAATAATTAAGTATTGCTCAAACTGACTTTTTTGATCCTACTATAAATAGCTCTATCACAAAAGTTTTTTATACATTTTTAGATACTAAATGAATGTCAATATGTACTTTATGAAAGAACTCTAATTCATTAGAGAATACAGAAATTATCTGTTACACACATTGACACGTTTTCACTTTATGTGTGGATACAAAGTATCTTTTAATTTCTGTTCCTTATGAAATAACTAATGAGTATCTTTTCATTGTATTGAACACTTGTATTTTTTATATATTTTTTACATTTGTTTCATTGAATTTTTATTGTAACTAATTAAATAATTTTACATTTTTTGATAAAGGTCTTTTGAATTTACATTTGCACTAGAAATTACTCAATATATTTGCACTTGAAATCACTCAATATATACACTTTCCATCAGGTATCTTTAGCTATTAGACCCCTTACAACACCTACTATTTCTTTATGTAATCAATAAGCCCTCAATATCTCTCTTTAGTTTGTCTTTAATTGTTTCCATTTCTTTTTAATTAAGATATCATGAGATTGTTTTGTTTCCGGGAGTTAAGGATTTTGTGCTTAAGGGTTATTATCAGCAGACGTATTTTGTTATTGATGGAAGTACACACTGACAATATTGGCTAATGTCAAGAAACTGTTATCTGCCAAAAACAAGTGAAAAAATTGTTATCAACTCCTTATTTTGTCAAACAAGTGAAAAACTATCATCACACAAGTAATTATTTTTTTGAACATTAAACGTAAGTAGAGGTATTTTTCTGACAAAGGGTTGTTTGGCTAATCACAGCCACATCACTGGTAGCCTTCGCTTTAAAGTTTCACTCTCCCGCACTCATTTAATCTTTTGGTTACATAGAAGAGTAGGGTTGTGTTGTGCATGCTGGCAGGCTATCAAGGCAGAATAGTGTGAGTTTTTTAGATATTTTTTTTAAAAGGTGAGTGTGCCATAACTCCCTTTCAATCTGCACATATTGTACAAATTATAATATATGCTTACTGTCTCTTTAAGCCAATAGAACCTCTGTAATTTCTTTCTTGTGAACTTTAAATTTTCATGCTTTTAGATCTACTGTAGTATGCCTTCCAAAGTAGTTCCCTGAATTTTACCTTGAATTATGTGGTTAATTGGATTCAACATAAGACTTTTACGGTATGTGTTTTTCATGTCCTTAACATTTTATTAATCTTTGGGGGTCAACAACCATCCTTTAGAATAACATATCTATTCATTTTCATAAAAAAACATCATTAAAGTCTATAAGGATTTTTGTAGATAATTTCATAAGTTTTCTTAAAGATTGTGATTAACCCCTTGGATATTAGAATCAGGGACAGGTCAAGAAAAAGTATAGAGAAAATCATGTGACATTATTTGTAATCACAAATCAGAGCATTTCCAACTACATCAATATTGCACATGAAAAAGTGTAGTTAATTGTAAATATCCTAACCATATTATGATTATACAATCCAGAACTAGAAAGAGACTGCTTCATATTATCACCTTCTTTCACTGATATCAAGTAAATATCCAACTGACAGGATCTATCATGTGAGAAAATTAAATAAAAACAAAATATTCTAGACTTTTTCACCCTTCTACACCAATCAAAGCCAAACTCAAATAGGAAACAAATAGATGAAAAGACACCAAAATGACAATCTCAGAATCCCTGATATCTCAGTGCACTGGATTTCTTAATATTAGAAAATAACCGGATGACGGATAGTTATATATTCTTCAGTAAATAAACATGACATGTAGGGCTTTGAAAAGCTCTTAGATTCCATGTTTCTGAAAGAGAAAACTAAATTTTATTTTAGTGGCCTATACAAGGTGATTTAGAGCTTTATGATCAAAAGAGTCTTTTTAAGAGTACACTAGAGTTAGTTTATTGATGTA
This sequence comes from Bombina bombina, assembly GCF_027579735.1. NCBI lineage: Eukaryota > Metazoa > Chordata > Amphibia > Anura > Bombinatoridae > Bombina > Bombina bombina. The sequence goes on from NC_069499.1 coordinate 896,889,153, forward strand.
TTGCCTCATAAATAGCAATGAACTATCTGATCTATGATATATTTTAGTAGAACGTCATTGTTGAAAATCATTCAAATTCATTATGTTTCTACACAGTTGAAGGTAGCCTAGAAAACTTTGCAATCAAGCATAAAAGTTAAATATTGATGCTTCAATACCTCTTATGATAAATTTCTTGTGCAGGCATCTAAAACAAATGTCTTTAAAGATTCAATTTTACAATGATTACCTTTTAAAATATTAATAATTGCATAAAATTTAGAAAGATGGGTTAAGAATTTAATTTAAGGACTTGTTTGATGTTTACAATACACACTTATAAGTAAAGTACTAACCATGTATAAGACACGGGTGTTGTCACTATCACTAGTGACAGAGATATACCATTGCTGAATCAGTATCATTATTAATACAAGATGAAACATTTATAATGTCTAGTAATTTGGGCAGTTTTAATAAGTAAAAATGTTACTAATAAAATTATACAAAATTATATAAAATTGTTAAATGCACATATAGAGCTCCATTTATCGAGCTGAAGCTTCTGGGCCCCAGCATTTCTTAGGACCACTGTTACTTAACCTCTCCCCCACCTTAAATGTGACAGTGTGAAATCATCCCAATCCGTTCAGGGTGATTGAAAACCCCTCCTTGCGTGTGATTGACTGAGCGTGAGCAGGGGGCAGCTTGGCATAAGCAGCAAGTTGTGCAATGTTAAATGAGGACAGCGTGTGATGCCCGCTTGCAGCGAGGCTAGGCGGACAGGACTGCGGTAAGATGTGTAAGTACCCATGAATGGTTTTTTAAAAACCTATTTTAAATTTATTTTTATTTTTATCATACATGTAATTTCATTTTTTTTTATAATTGAGAGCCAGATTTCAAGTGGAACAGTATTTAAAGCTCCCACTTGAGCGCTAACTGTACTACAAGTAAGCTTTTTGCATGTATCAGATAGCTCTCTTATTACACGAGCGCTAACCTGATGTGCGCAAAAAGCCAAAAAGGATATTGGGCAGGCTTTAATGTATTACCCCCATAGAAGTCAATGGAACAAAAAAAGTGGGACAAAAAACCTAACACCATACTCGTGCACAAACCCGATCACATATTCTCAAGTGCACTAACCCGACATGAAAATATGAATATTTCACATTCCAATGTTCTTCACATAGAAGAATATGTTCTGTTTATTCATAAATCCAAATTTCTACATATATCTTATGGTATTTTCGTACTATATATATATATATATATATATATATATATATATATATATATATATATATATATATATATATACCCTGTATATAGATGATTATTTATAGGTATAGACATATGAAGATATATATAGGAATATCTATTTATAAATGCATAGAACATATTCTGCTATGTGCAGAATATTGGAATGTGAAATATTTACAGTAAATACACAGTATAAAACTTTATTAAATATGAATATTGCATAAATATCCACTGCAAAGGGCTCCAATGAACTTAAATTTATATATGTCCAAAAGTGTGTACATATGTTCTTATGTGTTAATATGTGTATATATGTATGTAAACACATATAAATACATATGTACATATATACAGCCGTTTTGTACAAGTGACTGTGTCTTACTCACTGTTCCCATGAATGTTGTGGATTTTTCAAATAATTCTGCATTAAAGTTTGGACTTTTACTTTAATTTGTCTGCTGCATTCTGCCTTTGTTACCTTTATATATATATATATATATATATATATATTTATAAATACATATACTCACTGCTGCAAATACAACCGATGTAACAAGCTACCCCAACCTTATGTCTCTGCACCCTAAACCTATAGACTGTGAGCTCTAGGGAGCAGGGCCCTCTTCCTCCCGTGCTAGATTTGTTTAGTCTTGTTATGTTTTGTATTGTATCACAAATCTTTGTCATTGTATACCCCTATCATTGTACCCAGCGCTACGGAATTTTGCGGCACTATACAAATAAATGATAATAATAATAATACACATTTAGACATGTGTATGTATGTATCTCTATGTTAAACCCATTTGCCTGTCTTTTTTTTTTTCTAACACCTGAGACCTCATATCTTTGAATCTTTATAATTTTTTTGTGCAAAATGTTTTAAAATAATTTTTATTATATACTGTTTTTATGAGTGTAACTGTACATTGTAATGTGTGAGATCTGAGGATGTGATATCCCGATGCACATTAACTTCAATTGTGCTCAAGCAATCGCGTTTACTTTCAATATGTAATACAAGCAAAAACCTGATGGTGCAACACCCACGATAAACCCTTTTTTCATTTCACGTAATTTAGAGCTCCGCTAGTAATCTGGCCCTGAATTGGCTGCTCTTCTAATAGCCAATTTAGCCACACAATGTTTTAACATAAAAATTCTAATGGATTGTAATGGAGGCCATTACATATATATTTTTAATATAAGAGAAATAAAAAAGTGAAATAAATAAGCTGAAATCAATAAAATTGCATCAGTTTTAACATGCCCTGTTAAAGAACACATTTACTTTTGTAAATGCTGAGATACTTCCAAATGTTGCTACATGGTATGGAAAGATCATATATGAATGATAGACGTTAGAAAATGGTTTCCAATGTTATTAATTATCACTCGGCTAGATTACGAGTCTTGCGTTAGCCTTAAAAAGCAGCGTTGAGAGGTCCCAACGCTGCTTTTTAACGCCTGCTGGTATTACGAGTCTTGAAATGACAGGCTCACTGCTCACTTTTTTGGTCAGACTCAAAAATACTGCAAATCCACTTACGTCAATTGCGTATCCTATATTTTCAATGGGACTTGCATAACGCCGGTATTACGAGTCTTCCAAAAAGTGAGCGGTACAGCCTCTCCTGTCAAGACTGATACCGCATTTAAATGCCGTAGCATAAAACTCCTAACTAAAGTGCTAAAAAGTACACTAACACCAATAAACTACATATTAACCCCTTAACCGAGGCCCCCCCCACATCGAAAAACACTAAAATAAAACGTTTAACCCCTAATCTGCCGAACCAGACATCGCCTCCACTATAATAAATATATTAACCCCTAAACCTCTGCACTCCCGCATCGCAAACACTAGTTAAGTATTATTAACCTACCTACATTTATTAACCCCTAATCTGCCACCCCCAACGTTGCCGCCACTATATTAAAGTTATTAACCCCTAAGTCTAACCCTAACACCCCCTAACTTAAATATAATTTAAATAAATCTAAATAAAATTACTACAATTAACTAAATTATTCCTATTTAAAACTAAATACTTACCTAAAAAATAAACTCTAAGCTAGCTACAATATAACTAATAGTTACATTGTAGCTATCTTAGGATTTATTTTTATTTTACAGGCAACTTTGTATTTATTTTAACTAGGTAAAATAGTTATTAATTAGTTATTAACTATTTAATAGCTACCTAGTTAAAATAAAGACAAATTTACCTGTAAAATAAAACCTAACCGAAGTTACAATTACATCTAACACTACACTATAATTAAATTAATTCCCTAAAATAACTACAATTAAATACAATTAAATAAAAAATAAAGTACGAAAAAAAAAACACTAAATTACAGAAAATAATAAAATAATTACAAGTTTTTTAAACTAATTACACCTACTCTAATCCCCCTAATAAAATAAAAAAAGTCCCCCAAAATAATAAAAAGCCCTACCCTATACTAAATTACAAATAGCACTTAAAAGGGCCTTTTAGTGGGGCATTGCCCCAAAGTAAACAGCTCTTTTACCTTTAAAAAAAAGTACATTACCCACCCAACATTAAAACCCACCACCCACACACCCAACCCTACTCTAAAACCATCCCAATACCCCCTTAATAAAACCTAACACTAACCCCTTGAAAATCACCCTACCTTGAGAAGTCTTCATCCAACCGGGCCAAAGTCCTCAACAAAGCCAGGGGAAGTAGTCCTCCAGACGGGCAGAAGTCTTCATCCAAGCAGGAAAGAAGAGGTCCTCCAGATGGGCAGAAGTCTTCATCCAGGCGGGGAGGAGCGGCTCCATGTTCCAGACATCCGACACGGAGCATCCTCTTCCATCGACATCCAACTGAAGAATGATGGTTCCTTTAAATGATGTCATCCAAGATGGCATCCCTTCAATTCCGATTGGCTGATAGAATTCTATCAGCCAATCAGCCAATAGGATTGAAGTTCAATCCTATTGGCTGATGCAATAGGATCAGTGCATCAGCCAATAGGATTTTTCCTACCTTAACTCCGATTGGCTGATAGGATTCAGCCAATCGGAATTCAAGGGACGCCATCTTGGATGACGTCACTTAAAGGACCAGTCATTCAGTTGTCGGCCATCGGATGAAGAGGATGCTCCGCGTCGAATGTCTTGAAGATGGACCCGCCCCAATCCGGAAGGATGAAGATAGAAGATGCTGCCTGGATGAAGCCTTTCTCCCGGTCTGGGTGAAGACTTCGGACCCTCTGGAGGACCACTTCTGCCCGGCTGGGGGAAGACGGCTTAAGGTAGGGTGATCTTCAAGCGGGTAGTGTTAGGTTTTTGTAAGGGGGGATTGGGTGGGTTTTAGAGTAGGGTTGGGTGTGTGGGTGGTGGGTTTTAATGTTAGGGGGGTATTGTATTTTTTTACAGGTGAAAGAGCTGATTACTTTGGGGCAATGCCCCGCAAAAGGCCCTTTTAAGGGCTATTTGTAGTTTAGTATAGTAGTATAGGGTAGGGAATTTTATTATTTTGGGGGGCTTTTTTATTTTATTAGGGGGATTAGATTAGGTGCAATTAGTTTAAAATTCTTGTAATTCTTTTTTTTCCTGTAATTTAGTGTTTTTTTTCGTAATTTAGTTTATTTAATTTAATTGTAATTAATTGTAGGTAGTTTAGGTAATTAGTTTAATTATAGTGTAGTGTTAGGTGTTAGTGTAACTTAGGTTAGGGTTTCTTTTACAGGTACTTTTGTACTTATTTTAGCTAGGTAGTTATTAAATAGTTAATAACTATTTAATAACTATTCTACCTAGTTAAAAAAAATACAAAGTTGCCTGTAAAATAAATATAAACCCTAAGCTAGCTACAATGTAACTATTAGTTATATTGTAGCTATCTTAGGTTTTATTTTATAGGTAAGTATTTAGTTTTAAATAAGAATAATTTATTTAATTGTAGTAATTTATAAATTTATTTAGATGTATTTAAATTATATTTAAGTTAGGGGGGGTGTTAGGGTTAGGGTTAGACTTAGGTTTAGGGGTTTATAAATTTATAATAGTGGCGGCAACGTTGGTGGCGGCAGATTAGGGGTTAATAACTATAATGTAGGTGTCTGCGATGTTGAGGGTAATAGATTAGGGGTTCATAAATATGTAGGTGGCGGCGGTGTCCGAAGCGGCAGATTAGGGGTTAATAATATAATGTAGGTGTCAGTGATAGCGGGGGCGGCAGATTAGTAAGTGTAAGATTAGGGGTGTTTAGACTCTGGGTTCATGTTAGGGTGTTAGGTGCAGACATAAAATTATTTTCCCCATAGGAAACAATGGGGCTGCGTTAGGTGCTGAAAGCTGCTTTTTTGAAGGTGTTAGGCTTTTTTTCAGCCAGCTCAGCCCCATTGTTTCCTATGGGGAAATCATGCACAAGCACGTTTTGCCAGCTTACCGCTGACTTAAGCAATTCTGGTATTGAGGTGAGATGTTGAGCTAAATTTTGCTCAACGCTCACTTTTCTGAGGCTAATGCCAGCTTGCAGAAAACTCGTAATACCAGCATTGTCTTAAGTGAGTGGTAAGAAAAAAAGGCTTGTTAGAAATGCACCCCTGTTACCGCAAAACTCGTAATCTCTGTGATTGTAAGCAGTAGTGACATATATGAATTAATGTTATTGACTAGGAATTATGCTCTAACATTGTTACTTACTGCATAGTGAGATGAGCAGTCCTTTTACATATATAAAATCCTTAAGATGGTAAAGTCCACCTTAAGGGGATTCTTGTGTGGATCACCTGAGCACATACAGGTGCTATAAAAGAGGTGATTCTGGGAGATTGATTATGCCCTGATGAAGTCCCTGACAAACAAGTCTATGGTGGGGTGAAACGTACGTGACGTTGGCACTGAGTGTGTTATACCATTTGCATTTATGTGGCTTTTGGATACTTCGCTATTAAGTTAACCCTTTTTGCAAGATAAACCTGCTATCTGCTATATGTGGATCTTACAGCAATTAAACAGCCAGTAGGAGGAGGTTCTGGAAATCTGTGGTACACCCTGAGTGAGGGGTTTGGATCGGACATACCCTAGCTGGTACATGTACACAGAACTGTGCCTATGAGACTTTGCTTTACAGGTATTTTCTCACTGGAAGTTAACCACATAGATGTTGCTATACAAGTTTTGCACTTGACAGGCATGACAGCCTATGAGACGAAGGCTTTCTGGAATTAAACCAACCAGATGAGAGGTGTGTAACATCACAAACCCGCCTACCATTGATGTCATACTAAGGAATCGGCATGTCTGAGAGCTGAAGCTGAATGGCGATTTGTTTAAACGCTGCCGCTAATAGAGGTATACCTCTGGATCCTTGGCTTGCAAGCCCTCTATATCCTTTGTGGACTGTGTGAGTAACTCTGACTAGATATGTAGCCAGATGATTATGGTCATCGCTTAAAGGACTATATGTGCAGTTTTGTTTATGCTTACTTGTAAAGGGTATTTTCTTGCTCTATTTAGGTTTTAGGATTTTTTGTTATATGATGTATGTTTTTTGTTGATCTGTTCGGGATACTGGACAGTATCCAGTCAATGAGATGTTTTCATAAATTACAACTTAATAAACTACAATTTTATTAAGAATTCTATGTGCAGCAATCCCTTTCTTTAAAGTGACAGTAATGTATGCTACTTGAATCTCTCTATAACTTTTTTCTAAAGGGTTGCACCAGGCTTTGTTTATAGTAGTTTTAACTCCTCCCTCTAATCATATACAAATAATGCTTGCATAAGGTTGCCATATTTCCACTTTAGCCCCTTCACACCATTAGGAATTTCCATGCCATCCTAACAGTGCTGGGCTTTAACGCCATTAGGATTGCATGAAACGTCCTACCTTATATGGCGTTCTGCTGCTTCCCCCTTTGACGCAATCAAGAATTGGATTGGGGGCATGCCTAGCAGTGTTGGCAGTCCCCCCTGATCCAATCCCAGCCTTGAAATCAGGTGATCGCATTGATGATCACATGATTTGAATTTTATATTTTGATGTTAATACATTGTTGGCAGCACAAAAGGGTCAAGGTAGGACACATATGAAAAATACGTATGTTATGGTTCATTCATTAAACAGCCCTTCACATATGTATTCTTTATAAATGTACTCCCTTAAACTGGCAATATAAGAACCCTATGATATCAGAGAAACATAAGAATGAATATAATATTTTTTTGCACTGAGCATCCTGGGAATACACACCACAAAACTGCAGTCTGTTCACACAAACTATTTGACAAAGTAAACACATTAAGATGCCAATGGGAGAAAAACATTTTTTTGTTCCCGAAAGGGATGAGTGTTCCTTGAAGCTGAAAATTAGTCATTTATACGAAAAGCTAGGTCCTTCCCAGCAGAGTGAGAGGTATTTCAAATAAGGTGAACCTAAATGAAATCCTGATATTGAACAGATAACTAAATTCAGCATATGGTTTCAAACTAGTTTACCACCTACTGTGAAGAAGATGGACATAGTCAGATAAATCTTCTTAATCTTTTTTTCTATGAAAGATTGCTTTTTTGTTTCAAACTAATCTGTTATTATATGCTTATTAGCATGATAATGTAAGTTAAAGGGAAACAAAAACATTTTATTCTTTAGCTATAAATTCATGTATTTTGAAAACATAAGAAACAACAAAAGTAATTTTGTGTGAAAAATCTATTAAAATATAATTGTAATTATAATTCTTATACCTTTTTATTTTGAAAAGAAATTTCACAGAATAAAAAAAGAAATAAAAAAACAATATATGAGCATAATGTTTTACTTGTATATCATAACAGAATATTGTATTAATAAAGTGCAAAACATCATTCAACTTTGTAGCTAAGAATTTATAAATAATTTCTAATGATCCCTTTTGCTATCAGAAAATTCAAAACAATAAATCAAAACACTTTAATGCCATATAGTTATTTATTTAGTGTCTATGCTTGACAGCATTTTGATGGCTGATCTGTTACAAGACATAATACGTGAGGTTATGTTAGCTAACAGAGCCCCTGAATACAAAGTCAATTATATTACCAGAGAGAGTGCCATCTGCACTGCAGGATTAACGGTATTCTTCTGCAGATTGATCACCTGTATCTGAGGCTTTCATTCTGTTAACAAAGATATCGAGGCAATTTGTCTTTCCACAATAATGCTTACATTTTATTCCATAATTCATGATGTGATTGTGTTTTTCTAAGACAATGACTAACATTTTTACAAAAAGCTTTGAGTGGGAACTTATTCTTCTTTGTTTAAAATGTAACTTCTTTGCCAAAATAAAGAGAGAGATTTAGCCAAAATGTATTTGTGATGATTATATATGAAGCCAATAACACTTTAACATTCATACAAAACATTCTGATAGACATATCTGTGTCTGTGTAAGCTTTGTATTTCTATGTGTTTATGTGTGTGTAGTGTATGTGTGTAAGGGGGCAATGCTTGTTTCTATTTGCATTTAAACACAATCTATGTTAATTCACCAGCAAATTAGGCATTTGAATTGACCCTAAAAATGTACGAAAAGCAGTAAGATATATGAGCAGAACTTTCAGTGCTTCAGGAAAATCACCTGCCACCTATTTTTCTATGTTTCCTGTGCCAATTACAACTTTATTAAAACTTGCTTTTTCAACTCTCACGTTTCTTTTGGTCTCCCTTTTTGTCCCCTTTGACAGAAAAGCACTGATTTGACCAAACTCTATTGTTACATTATGTCTCCTGATTTATGTTAACAATATTAATACATTTATACACATACAATTTGGCCTTGATACACTATTCTTGAAGTATAGCACATGTCTTCCTCTTCAATGGCTTTGAAATTTTTAAATTATATTTAGTAATTAATGTTTGCCACATTTTTGATTAAGCAATCTTGTTTTAAAGGTATTAGCCATGGAATGAAGTAGCCAAATAGATATATCAAATTGTCAGTGTGAGTGAGTTACAGCACTCTGGTTAGAGTTGTATTATATGTACTATGGCAAAAAAAAATGTCTTAATGCTACCTGAACTGTAAAGAACCAGGAAATAAATAAGGTTATTTGATCACATAATGGAAAATGTATATATATATTTTTCCTGACAACTAAAATAACTTTCTGTTTCTTGTTTGTTGCTAGGTTGAAAAAGCTGGTCCAAAGATATGTAGTGTTGTTACATGTGTTCATGCAAACATCTTACTACTGTTCCCATGGGGATGCAGAATTTAATTTTCATTGATGACATAAAAAATAAGACAATAGTATCCCCGGTGTTTTCTAATTCTTTAAATTTGTAAATAAACAAAAAAACCAAAAAAAAACCACAGCATTCTTTTTTTTTTTAAAAAACACAAACACTAAAACTATTTACTTGTTTAAAGATACTATGGGCCCTTTTCTTCACTTTGACTGCAGGTGGAGAATTGTTATCTCCACCAGGGAGATTAAAAGCTCCTGCCTGCGCGTGATTGGCTGTGCTCAGGCTGGGAGTGGGGTTGCACACAAGCGCACATGTTTTGTCATGGTTTGGAAACTCTAACAAGGGCCTTCAAGGGTCACTTAGCTATGCCCTAATCTGACCATTCTCCAACCAGCTTTGTCTAAATCCCCTCCCAGCTCCTCCCACTCCCTATGTACCAACAGCATGAAGTCAAACAACCCCTGGTTTGCTTAGACTCTACCCCTTATTTCCCTGACTAAGTCATCAGCCTCCCTATAACAAATAGATATATCAGTGAAAGAATAAAAAATAAGGTAGGAATAGTAAAATTGAAATCAGTTTATGGTAGAATAATAGAAGGAGATAAGCAAATTGCAAACTGTCTCAATGATTACTTCTGTTCTGTTTTCACAAAAGAGTGTGGCGATAGAATGTCTAGTACATTAAGGGATACTACGAAAAATAGAAACAAGCTTAACACTAATCTTTTACAGAGGATGAGGTTTTGTTAGTATTATCAAAAAATAAATGTTAAAAAGGCAGTGGGTCCTGATAATATTCATCCAAGGGTTTTAAAAGAACGTTGATCAGTGATAACTGTCCCATTAACTGATCTGTTTAATCAGTCATTATTAACAGGAGCTGTACCAGATGATTGGAGAAGAGCAAATGTAATAACTCTTCATAAAAAGGGCAGTAGAGAAGAATCTGGCAACTACAGGCCAGTTAGTTTAACTTCAGTAGTAGGGAAATTAATGGAAAGCCTCTTAAAAGAAAGAATTATGACTTACATAAAGACAAAACAATTAAGAGGACCAAAATCAGCATGGTTTTACTTCAGGGAGATCATGCCAGACTAATCTAAATGACTTCTTTGATTATGTAACAAAAGTATTAGACAAGGGTGGAGCAGTTGATGTACCATATCTAGATTTCAGCAAAGCATTTGACACCGTGCCACACAATAAACTAATTCACAAACTGTATCTCCTTGGTCTAGACTCAAAAATTGTGAACTTGGTGGAATGCTGGCATAGTAAATGGAGTTCATTCAGCAGAGAGGACTGTTACTAATGTTGTTCCTCAGGGGTCAGTTCTGGGGCCTGTTTTGTTTAAAATATGTATGTGTGATATCAGCAAAGGGCTACAGGATAAAGTATGTCTGTTTGCAGATGATACAAAAATTTGTAACAGACTGGATGTTCCAGGGGTGTAGACAAAATGAGAAGTGATATACAACAATTGGAGGATTGGACAAATGACTGGGATCTAAAGTTTAGCACAGCAAGTGTAAATTAATGCATTTAGGGAAGAAAAATCCAAATGTTAATTACAGACTCAATGACACTTTACTGACTGTTACAGATGAGGAACAGGACTTGACAGGATGATTAAAAACTTAGTAAACAATGTAGTAATGCAGTGAGTAAGGCTAGCAGAATGCTTGGGTGTATTGGTAGAGGTATTTGCAGCTGAAATAGTAAGGTTCTTATGCCACTTTATAGATCATTAGTTAGGCCTCATCTTGAGTATTGTGTGCAGTTCTGGAGGCCATATCTTCAGAAGGATATAAACAAACTTGAATCCGTGCAAAGGAGGGCTACCAAAATGGTACATGGTCTAAAAAACAGAATTTATGCTTACCTGATAAATTACTTTCTCCAACGGTGTGTCCGGTCCACGGCGTCATCCTTACTTGTGGGAATATCTCTTCCCCAACAGGAAAGAGATATTCCCACAAGTAAGGATGACGCCGTGGACCGGACACACCAATGTTGGAGAAAACAGAATTTATGCTTACCTGATAAATTACTTTCTCCAACGGTGTGTCCGGTCCACGGCGTCATCCTTACTTGTGGGAATATCTCTTTCCTGTTGGGGAAGAGATATTCCCACAAGTAAGGATGACGCCATGGACCGGACACACCAATGTTGGAGAAAATATGATAGCAATTTTCAAGTACATTAAAGGGCTTAGTAAAACTGAGGCTGTGGGTATTTTACTTTAAATGGAAAATTCAAGAACAAGGGGTCATGATCTCAAGCTGAAGGGTAGTAGATTCAGGAGTAATTTGAGGAAGCACTTCTTTACAGAAAAAGTGATTGATTTATGGAATAAACTTCCTCAAGAGGTAGTAATGACAAACACTGTGGGGGACTTTAAAAATGCCTGGGACAAGCATAAGGCTATCCTATGAACTAAATACATTTATACTGTTAGGTAATATCGGACAGACGTGCTGGGCCTATGGCTCTTATCTGCCGTCAATATCTATGTTTCTATGTCACTAAAAAATATTCTGTGTTATGTCTAAAAAAATATTTAAAAATAAATCATCAATCTATACTCCCTTATGCCATAGAAACGTGGGGGGTGTAAAGTAAAAGCAGATTTAAAAAAAATAAAATTAAAAAAATTAAACACATTTTGAGCCAGATAATGAGTGGAGCACAACTTAATGCTCCCGCTTGAGCACTAATTGTTCTAGAATTAACGGCTAGATTACGAGTTTTGCGTTATGAGGTGTGCGGTGCTAACTTGCACTTTATTCTCACCGCTCACTTTCCTGCAGTGCTGGTATTACAAGTTTTTATAAACCCGGCATTAAAAGGCAAGAAGTGAGCATAGAGCAAAATGGTGCTCCATACCGCACTCCAATACCAGCGCTGCTTAAGTCAGCGGTGAGCTGGTTGTACGTGCTTGTGCACGATTTCCCCATAGACATCAATGGGGAGAGCTGGCTGAAAAAAAGTCTAACACCTGCAAAAAAGCAGCGTAAATCTCAGTAAAGCAGCCCCATTGATTCCTATAGGGAAAAACATTTTATGTTTACACCTAACACCCTAAAATTAACCCAGAGTCTAAAAACCCCTAATCTTACACTTATTAACCCCTAATCTGCCGCCCCTGACATCCCCAACACCTACATTATACTTATTAACCCCTAATCTGCTGCTCTGGACATCGCAGCCACCTACATTATACTTCTGAACCCCTAATCTGCTGCCCCCAACATCGCTAACACCTACATTATATTTATTAACCCCTAATCTGCTGCCCACAACATCGCCAACACCTACATAATGTTATTAACCCCTAATCTGCCGTCCCAACGTCACCGTAACTATAATAAGCATATTAACCCCTAAACCGCCGTACTCCGCATCGCAAAACTAGTTAAATATTATTAACCCCTAATCTGCCGCACCTAACATCACTGCCACCTACCTACATTTATTAACCCCTAATCTGCTGCCCCCAACGTCGCTGCCACTATATTATATTTATTAACCCCTAAACCTAAGTATAAAACTAACCCTAACACCCCTTACTTAAATATAATTAAAATAAATCTAAATAAAACCTACAATTAATAACTAAATAATTTATATTTAAGACTAAATACTTACCTATAAAATAAACCCTAAACTAGCTACAATATAACTAATAGTTACATTGTATGTAGCTTAGGGTTTATTTTTATTTTACAGGCAAGTTTGTATTTATTTTAACTAGGTAGAATAGTTACTAAATAATTATTAACTATTTAATAACTACCTAGCTAAAATAAATACAAATTTACCTGTAAAATAAAACCTAACCTAAGTTACACTAACACCTAACCTAACCCTACAATTAAATAAATTACCTAAATTAAATACAATTAACTAAATTCAATAAAATTAGCTAAATTACAAAAAACCCCCACTAATTTACAGAAAATAAAAAACAAATTACAAGATCTTTAAACTAATTACACCTATTCTAATAGCCCTATCAAAATAAAAAAAGCCCACCCAAAATAAAAAAAACCCTAGCCTAAACTAAATTACCAATAGCCCTTAAAAGGTCCTATTGTGGGGCATTGCCCCAAAGAAATCAGCTCTTTTAGCTGTAAAATTTTTTAGAAACAACCCCCCAACAGTAAAACCCACCCACCACCCACACAACCAGCCACCCAAATAAAACCCTATCTAAAAAAACCTAAGCTCCCCATTGCCCTGAAAAGGGCATTTGGATGGGCATTGCCCTTAAAAGGATGTTTATCTCTATTGCTGCCCAAAGCCCTAATCTAAAAATAAAACCCACCCAATACACCCTTAAAAAATCCTAACACTAACCCCCGAAGATCCACTTACCGGGAGAAGTCTTCATCCAAGCAGCAAGATCTCCTCAACGAAGCCAGCAGAAGTGGTCCTCCAGACGGGCAGAAGTGGTCCTCCAGATGGGCAGAAGACTTCACCCAGATGGCATCTTCTGTCTTCATCCTTCCGACGCAGAGCGGCTCCATCTTCAAGACATCCGGCATGGAGCATCCTCTTCAATCGACGTCTTCTTGCTGAATGAAGGTACCTTTAAATGACGTCATCCAAGATGGCGTCCCTTAAATTCCGATTGGCTGATAGAATTCTATCAGCCAATCGGATTTAAGGTTGAAAAAATCTTATTGGCTGATGCAATCAGCCAATAGGATTAAAGTTCAATCCTATTGGCTGAATGCATCAGCCAGTAGGATTTTTTCAACCTTAATTCCAATAGGAATCTAAGGGACGCCATCTTGGATGATGTCATTTAAAGGTACCTTCATTCAGCAAGAAGACGATGATTAAAGAGGATACTCCACGCCGGATGTCTTGAAGATGGAGCCGCGCCGCGTCAGAAGGATGAAAATAGAAGATGCCGTCTGGGTAATGACTTTTGCCCGTCTGGAGGACCAGTTCTGTCCATCTGGAGGACCACTTCTGCCGGCTTCATTGAGGACATCTTGCCGGTTGGATGAAGACTTCTCCCGGTAAGTGGATCTTCGGGGGTTAGTGTTAGGATTTTTTAAGGGTGTATTGTATGGGTTTTATTTTTAGGTTAGGGCTTTGGGCAGCAAAAGAACTAAATGCCCTTTTAAGGGCAATGCCCATCCAAATGCCCTTTTCAGGGCAAAGGGGATCTTAGATTTTTTTAGTTAGGGTTTTTTTTGGGGGGGTTGGTTGTGTGGGTGGTTTTACCTTTGGGGGGGTTGTTTGTAATTTTTTTTACATGTAAAAGAGGTGACCTCTTCGGGGCAATGCCCCGCAAAAGGCCCTTTTAAGGGCTATTGGTAGTTTAGGCTAGGGTTTTTTTTTATTTTGGTTGGTCTTTTTTATTTTGATAGGGCTATTTGATTAGGTGTCATTAGTTTAAAGATCTTGTAATTTGTTTTTTATTTTCTGTAATTTAGTGGGGGGGGGGTTTGTAATTTAGCTAATTTTATTGAATTTAGTTAATTGTATTTATTTTAGGGAATTTATTTAATTGTAGGGTAAGGTTAGGTGTTAGTGTAACTTAGCAGGACGTGCAGTCATAGGAGGCAGGTGAGGCACTGCTGCACCTGCCATTTGGGGAATTTTTAAATAAAAAATAAAATTTTATTAAGAAAAAAGTATTTTTTCCCCTCTATATTGCACAATAGAGAAAGGCAGCATGGGGGTTGGCTTTTTTTCTATTGTGTAATCTTGTAGCATACTCTTCTACCAGTAGCTGCGTCAACCGGTGATGGTTTCTAACTGCAGCATGGCTAAAAAACTACATATAGAGGCATCTCTAATGTGGCCTCTTAGTTTGTGGGGGAGCCAATGAGCATGCCAAGGAGCATGATCATGTATGTTCTCCTGGTGATTAACAGCACCAGGAGAACTTGACGGGTGATTTTTGGCTCTCCCTGCGCAGTGCGCAATCCAATGTTCCCGCCACGCGGGTGCTCCACCCCACCTAAGAGGGAAGAAGGAGAGTGTCACCGTGTCAGAGCCTGTTTTTTGAAGTGGAGGACATCTGACAGCTGCTGCCTGGCCAAGACTTCTGCTGCCTGGCTAACACTTCTTAGTCTGACACTGGTGACAATAAGTTCGAACACTAATCTGACTCTACCGGTAATACATGTGTGGGGTGAACTGTTATATGGCTGTGTCAGTGTTTGAGCCAATAGAGATTGCTCAATTACTCAAGCAAGGCACTGATCCTGGCTGGAAGCCTCATAGCCTGTTTACAGGGAACCGACTGAGGAATGAACCATCTCTGCAGCTCAGCTTTTGGAAGCAGGCTGAGCTGTCATATTGAGTGTGTTGGGTAACAGAATAGCCATAATCTAATGTTCAACATCTTTTAATTTGCAAATGCTTTCCCCACATTTTATTAATGTTCTGAACTTGTTGCCACTGCTGGGGAAGACAGGATTTGTGCCGGCTCAATTTTCTCCATTAATGGAGATTCCTGCCTTAACTTCAAAATACTTCTACACACAGTAAGGCTGAGTTTCTTATAACCTGACCTGACCAGTGACCATTAACTTTCTACTTGCAGGCTGAGCAAGTTCCCTTTACCTAAGCTGGGAGATATTGGCATATATTTATTGTTTATATTATGCTTGACCTTCATAATGAGTCCTTTAATGTTTTTTGTCATTATTATTTTAGCAGAATTATAATAAAATGCAGTATTCTATTTTAAATATCTGCCTGACAGTGCCTGTGTTTTTCTCTATGGTATTTTACAGAGCATATTTATGCATGCATGTAAAATAAGACCCATATGTAACAGCATTAATAATTAATTTAACTGATTTTACAAAATAACTCCAACTGAACTCAAGTTCTCAGGATCCTTAAAGGCAGCCCGTTTTTGGTTCAGCACCTGGGTAGCACTTGCTGATTGGTGGCTAAATTTAGCTGCCAATCAGCAAATGCTACCCAGGTGCTGAACTAAAAAATTGGCCTATTAATAAAACCTGCATTCCTGCTTTTTCAAATAAAGATCCCAAGAGAATGTAGAAAAGTTGATAATAGGAGTAATTTACTCCTATTATCAACTTTTCTACATTCTCTTGGGATCTTTATTTGAAAAAGCAGGAATGTAGGCTTAGGAATAGGCCAATTTTTGGCAGAAAACTGCTTAAAATTGCATGCTCTATTTGAATAATAAAAGAAACAATGTGTCAAGTGCCTCACCAGCCTCTGACCTCACCACACCATTTAGGTTAGGTTTTATTTTACAGGTAAATTTGTATTTATTTTAGCTAGGTAGTAAGTAAATAGTTAATAACTATTTAGTAACTATTCTACCTAGTTAAAATAAATACAAACTTGCCTGTAAAATAAAAATAAACACTAAGATAGCTACAATGTAACTATTAGTTATATTGTAGCTAGTTTAGGATTTATTTTATAGGTAAGTATTTAGTCTTAATTAGGAATTATTTAGTTATTAATTGTAGGTTTTATTTAGATTTATTTTAATTATATTTAAGTTAGGGGGTGTTAGGGTTAGACTTAGATTTAGGGGTTAATAAATTTAATATAGTGGCGGCGACATTGGGGGCAGCAGATTATGGGGTTAATAAATGTAGGTAGGTGGAGGCGATGTTAGGGACAGCAGATTAGGTTTTAATAATTTTTAAATAGTGTTTGCGAGGCGGGAGTGCGGTGGTTTAGGGGTTAATATGTTTATTATAGTGGCAGCGATGCCCGGAGCGGCAGATTAGGGGTTAATATTTTTTTTAGTGTTTGCGATGCGGGAGGGCCTCGGTTTAGGGGTTAATAGGTAGTTTATTGGTGTTAGTGTAATTTTTAGCACTTTAGTTATGAGTTTTATGCTACGGCTTTGTAGTGTAAAACTCATAACTACTGACTTTAAAATGCGGTACGAATCTTGACGGGATAGGGTGTACCGCTCTTTTTTTGGCCTCCCAGGACAAGCTCTTAATACCGGCGCTATGGAAGTCCCATTGAAAATAGACTATACGCAAATTGCGTAAGTTGATTTGCGGTAAGGCCAAAAAAGTGTGCGGTGCCCCTAAATCTGCTAACACTGCTTTTTCAGTATAACGCAAAACTCGCGATCTAGCCATAAGAGTTTTGCGTTTAGAGATGTATATGTATGTGTCCCAATGTTAAAGCCCTTTGCCTGCCTTTTTTTTTCTAACACATGAGACCTCCTATCTTGAGCCCTTATAGCTTTTGTGTGCAATGTTTTTTTATATATTTTTTATTAGATGGTGTTATCTTTTAAAAAAGAGTATATACTTTTTACAACAGATATTAGAAAAAAGAATAAAAGAAACACACACATATTAGTATTTTACATTCTTGTTTATTAAACTTTGAATAAAAATATATTTTTTTAACACATTTTGTTGCAGTTCTCACTATATATATAACTATATATAACTATATATATATATAACTATATATATAACTATATATATAACTGTATATATATACTGTATATATATATGTATATATATATATATATATATATATATATAATCGCATAGTATGAATCTGGGTCTGCTGAAAAAAAAAAGTAATGTATCATTTGTTTTGGTCACTCACTAAAAATAGCCTACAGGAGGACTTAAATGTGAGAAGCATTTAAAATCAAAACAAATCAACATTGGGTGTGAAAACGGTTTAGCAATTGGTTTTCAGAATATTGGGCTGCCGTGCTATTAGGTATTCATTTTATTTTAAACTAAACTAATCCTGAATATTCATTAAATATTTACATAATTTTTAGTTAATTGAATGTACATGTCCCTTTGATGCAGGAGAAAAAGTCCACTTGTAGCGTTATATTCTTATAGCAAACTGGAGAGCCTCCTATTAGCGCTACCAAGGGATCTATGAAGAAGGGTTAGCGCAGCTCCCCAGATCACTATAGGTAAGTGTAGCGCACTGTGGAGCCATGTTAATACCAACTCGTCTTTACAGAGCCCAGGGTTACGCTAATAGGAGGTTTAGAGTGGCAGGGGCTCTGTGAATGTGTCAGGAATGCTAAAGACAAGTATTTTCAACCCTTAAGGTAATTTAATGGAAACAAATGATTACTAATGAATTACACCAGTATTTATTAATTTTCTTTAAATTTTGTGTTATTGAATTTGTTTTTGTAACTAAAGAAATGCACATGCCTTATAATGATGTTCTAATATACAAATTGGATTTTGGAATTTTGTGTGAAAATGTATTCAGAACACCTGTTCCAGTGCACAAAAAGAAGAACTATGCCCTTATACACCACACTAATCAACTGAAAAAAAAAAAAAAAAAATGAAACGAAAAATCCTTAAATTCTAGTATGAATCTAAAAGGGATTATTTCCTGTATTAAATACAAACTATCACATGTAATGAGATATTATGTTATATTTATTATGATATTGTAATAAATGGTTGGAAAAAAAAGCCTTTTTAAAGACACGTAAGTAAAGGTTATATTATAAATTTTCCATACAATTTCCTCATTTGTGATTCCTTTGTGCTGAGATTCGGCAATCCAGCAGTTTTCAAGGTTACATTATACCCAACAAAAGCTTCTGCCAAACTACTCTCAAGAATACCATTTTTCATTCTTAAGCCGCTGATTTATTTTTTCAATGAGATACATAATACTTTGGATACAATCTTGGAAAGTAAAAAGAAAATGTCTGATTGAATCAGAAAGATGTTCAATTTATACTAAAACAGCAAGGCTGGAGAAAAAGAAGCTTGTGTGTACTTTGTTATTTGGCAAAGACCACTGGTCACTTCTGGTCTAAGATAAATATTTTGAATACTAAAATGTAATCTGGAGCAAAATGAAACTAAACAAAATAAAAGGTTAGGTCTTTGTGTAGTGCAAAAGCTGTGTCTGCTGTGCATAAATATAGAGAGTGCAAAAAAATATATATTCTAGTGAGCGTTTATGGATTGTAACAATGGTTAAATTATTATTATTTCTATGAATTGTTTATAATGATTCTTTAAAGTACAATTTTCTCTTTTTGTATCCCTTTTGATTAAAATAACCAAAAGTCACCTTGACATTTGTAAGATTTGTTATTATTAAGGGCAACTTGTAGTGGTATGTGACATACATTAATTTGTTAGCACACATACACACTGTGAAGCTTTATGGGCTCTTTTGATGAAGATGCGAATGCTGAAGCTGTTTCAGGCTTTTGTCAGTGGGCTGAATAGTTAAGTAGCTATGTTCTTAAAGGGACATGAAACCCACATTTTTTCTTTCATGATTCAGAAAGAGCATGTGATTTTAAATAACTTTCCATTTTACTTTTTTTATTTAATTTGCTTCCTTCTCTTGGTATACTTTGCTGAAATGTTTATCTAGGTGAGCTCAAGAGCAGCAAAGTACCTAGGTTCTAGCTGCTGATTGGTGGTTGCATATTTATACCAATTGTCATGGGCTCACCCATGGGGTATATTTATCAAAGCGTCAATCTCAGTGCATTTACCGGCGTCAATACGCTCGCCAGACATCGCTGCCGCGGATCTGCATACGATACCCTTATTTATAAAAAAAAATCATCAAAAACACGCACATCAAGTATGGTGCGATGACCATCAGACTGTTGTTAACTAACAGTCATTGATGTTGGGGTTATTCGGGTTTTTCCCAACTTTATTTATACCATTTCATTACTGTTCATGAAAACAAGCACATTTCTCTAAAGTTAATCTTTCATTTTTCATCTGTTAATGTCCAAGAAATAGCTACATTTATACCTCAACAAACAATATCTCATAGAAAGTTTTTTGTATTTATTTGTTATACCAAAAAATCTGTTATATGATACCTTCACATAAATTAATGTGTATTTGTATTTCTAAAAGTTATGATATGCGTTTATCTAATATTTTTTTTTTATAAATGATTATTAATGCTAGAATTTGTACATATATCTTTGCACATACTTGTGTGTATATATATATATATATATATATATATATATATATATATATATATAGATATATATAGATATATATAGATATATATAGTGGGGCAAAAAAGTATTTAGTCAACCACCAATTGTGCAAGTTCTCCCACTTAAGAAGATGAGAGAGGCCTGTAATTTTCATCATAGGTATACCTCAACAATGAGAGACAAAATGTGGAAACAAATCCAGACAATCACATTGGCCTCTATTTATCAAAGGTCTTGCGGACCTGATCCGACAGTGGGGATCAGGTCCGCAAGACCTCGCTAAATGCGGATAGCAATACACTCTCTGCATTTAACATTGCACCAGCAGCTCACAAGAGCTGCTGGTGCAACACCGCCCCCTGCTGACTCGCGGCCAATTGGCCACCAGCAGGGAGGTGTCAATCAACCCGATTGTACTCGATCGGGTTGATTTCCGGTGATGTCTGTCCGCCTGCTCAGAGCAGGCGGACAGGTAATGGAGCAGCGGTCTTTGTGACCGCTGCTTCATAACTGCTGTTTCTGGCGAGTCTGAAGACTCACCAGAAACACGGGCCGTCAAGCTCGGTAGGCCCCATTGTCTGATTTGGAAATAATTTATTTGCATATTATGGTGGAAAATAAGTATTTGGTCATCTACAAACAAGCAAAATTTCTGGCTCTCACAGACCTGTATCTTCTCCTTTAAGAAGCTCCTCTGTCCTCCACTCATTACCTGTATTAATGGCACCTGTTTGAACTTGTTATCAGTATAAAAGACACCTGTCCACAACCTCAAACAGTCACACTCCAAACTCCACTATAGTGAAGACCAAAGAGATGTTGAAGGATACCAGAAACAAAATTGTAGACTCACACCAGGCTGGGAAGACTGAATCTGCAATAGACAAGCAGATTAGTTTGAAGAAATCAACTGTGGGAGCAATAAATATAAAAGATGGAAGACATACAAGACCACTGATAATCTCCCTCGATCTGGGGCTCCATGCAAGATCTCACCCCGTGGGGTCAAAATGATCACAAGAACGGTGAGCAAACATCCCAGAACCACACTGGGGGACCTAGTGAATGACCTGCAGAGAGCTGGGACCAACGTAACAAAGGCTACCATCAGTAACACACTACCCCACCAGGGACTCAGATCCTGCAGAGCCAGACATGTCCCCCTGCTTAAGCTAGTACATGTCCGGGCCCGTCTGAAATATGCTAGAGAGCATTTGGATGATCAAGAAGTGGATTAGGAGAATGTCATATGGTCAGATGAAACCAAAGTAGAAGTGTTTGGTAGAAACACAGCTCGTCGTGTTTGGAGGAGAGAGAATGCTGAGTTGCAACCAAAGAACACCATACCTACTGTTAAGCATGGGGGTGGTAACATCATGCTTTGGGGCTGTTTCTCTGCAAAGGGAACAGGACGACTGATCCGTGTACATGAAAGAATGAATGGGGCAATGTATCATGAGATTTTGAGTGCAAACCTCCTTCCACCATCAAGGGAATTGAAGATGAAACGTGGCTGGGTATTTCAGCATGACAATGATCCCAAACACACCACCCGGGCAATGAAGGAGTGGCTTCGTAAGAAACATTTCAAGGTCCTGGAGTGGCCTAGCCAGTCTCCAGATCTCAACCTCATAGAAAACCTTTGGAGGGAGTTGGAAGTCTGTGTTGCCCAGCAACAGCCCCAAAACATCACTGCTCTAGAGGAGATCTGCATGCAGGAATGGGCCAACATACCAGCAACAGTGTGTGACAACCTTGTGAAGACTTACAGAAAACGTTTGACCTCTGTCATTGCCAACAAAGGATATAAAACAAAGTAATGAGATGAACTTTTAATATTGACCAAATACTTATTTTCCACCATAATTTGAAAATAAATTCTTTCCAAATCAGATAATGTGATTGTCTGGATTTGTTTCCACATTTTGTCTCTCATAGTTGAGGTATGCCTATGATGAAAATTACAGGCCTCTCTCATCTTCTTAAGTGGGAGAAATTGCACAATTGGTGGCTGACTAAATACTTTTTTGCCCCACTGTATATATGTGTGCAAGTGTTATGTCAGAAAAATTTTGCAAACATATTTACATGCCCTTAAATTCCTTTTTTTAATCTAAACAATGTTGTCTGTCATATCTCTGTGGTTTATTTGTACCACTATATGTATATAGTGTAAATGTATTATTTTTATGAGCAGGAATAATTGCAAATATAATATGTAATCAGAGTATCATATGTATTCATTTGCAATCAATGGATATTTTAAGAGCTGGGCCAGTTTTCTCTCTGTACATGTAAACCCCCCTGATTGCAATCTAGTTTTAAAAACCACCCCTTTTAAAAACCACCCCACAGGTGGCATATAAGATGACATAATACTGAAAAAGAAATTCAAGAGAAGGAAGAAATACACTGAAAATAGCATGACAGTAAAGAGGTGATTTTAATTTCTGCTGTATCTGAATCATGACAGTTTAATGTTAGCTGGGCTATCCCTCTGAGCTATCAGCTTAAGATTATATGGAATCAAACATCAATTCGAATTTTAAAATCATTGTCTAAAATATTACACTGTGTGTCCTAATGTCAGCATCAATCTTTAACTTTAATACTAATTTCACATATACATACTTTCAAAGTATAATACACAATGTAACAAATGGCACTTACAAGTTCTGATGAGTGATCAATGACACAAGTATCGAGCAATTTGATTTGTTTTATATAGTTTATAGTTTAAAATGTATATTTGAATTAGATTGGCTGATATCATAAATAATGTGATTATGCGTATTTCAATCAAAAGTGGTTGAAAAATTCACTAGTGTGTGGGTTGTTTTGGAGTTTGTGTCATAATTGGTGAGAAAAGTGTTGATGTTGAGTCAAAATTGGTGCAAAATGGAGAGTGTGACTTTTATTACATGGCTTAAACATGGTGAATATAGATTTTTCACAAAAATAAAACGGAAGTTAGCTATATTATGTTGTGTATTAATTTCATTGTTATCTCTATATCTATTAGTGCGACAAGTTTGGGGCAAAACTTTTCAACAAATTTGTAGACATAATATTGTCCCCTTGCTTTGTAATGAGAGACAAATTTGTAGCATAATCCATAAGTAGTAATGTATTTTTCATTTTTATCCCTATATCTACTAGTGCACCAAATGTGGAGCAATAATATTGTTTTATTTAGAAAGGGTATACAATTTTAATAGAGTTTCTAATTTACTTTTATTATGTAATATACTTCATTCTCTTGCAGCATCGAACATAAGCTTACTGTGTGTTTTCAGACTCCCATTAAGTTCTATGGCATCAAGGGTGGCGGATTGAAAACTAGGTACGCTGCATCAAAAAACATGTGAGCGTACCTGTTAAATGTTTGATAAATTGGGAAAATGGACAAATAGATTTGAATCTG
Organism: Bombina bombina; assembly: GCF_027579735.1. Classification (NCBI taxonomy): domain Eukaryota; kingdom Metazoa; phylum Chordata; class Amphibia; order Anura; family Bombinatoridae; genus Bombina; species Bombina bombina. Next base: position 896,913,017 of record NC_069499.1, read on the forward strand.
CATTAGAAACATCTGTAATGATGCAAGCATCGATCTGCGTCGGATTGAGATCGCGGGATTGTATATTATGTCACAAATTTCAAAATTTGCCGGTCTTGACGCTTTGATAACTACAGCGGATCAATCTTGTGACAAATACGACGCGGGATTCAAGCGTATTTCCAGTTGACACTTTGATAAATATACCCCATGTCTTCAATTAGAAACCAGTAGTACATTGCTGCTCCTTCAACAAATTATACCAAGAAAATGAAACAAATTTGATAATAGAAGTAAATTGGAAAACTGTTTAAATTTGTATGTTCTACCTAAATCATGAGAGAACATTTTTGGGTTTCATGTCCCTTTAAGACCACTGCTACTTAAAGGGATGTGAAATAAAAAAGATTTTTCATGATTTAGACAAAGCATACAATTTTAAACAAATTTCCAGTTTACTTCTATTATAAATGTTTCCTCATTCTCTTGGCATCTTTTATTTAATGACAGCAATGCACTACTTGGAGCTAGCAGAATACATCAGTAAGCCAATGACATCAGGAATATACATGCATCCACCAATCAGTATCAAGCTCCCAGCTAGCCAGACTACCTAGGTATGATGTTCAACATAGGATACCAAAATAACAAAACAAATGATATAATAGAAGTAAATTGGAAAGGTATTTAGAATTGCATGCACTATCTATTTCATGAAAGAAAGTATATGTGTTTTATTTACCTTTAACCTTGCCACCAGCTCAAGGGTGGTAGAGTTAAATCATTCCATCAGATCCAATCAGGATAACTTTAACCTTGCTCTTGCGGGTATGTTTGTGCAAATGCATGAGGGGCGGTGTGGCTGCATGAGCATTTCACAGCAAGTAGTGGAAAATTACATGAGCTAACAGATTAAAGCATATCAATTTCCAATACAATGACCCTTTAAATGAATAGGGGCATATCTATGAAGCTCTGAATGGAGCTTGTTGCCCCGTGTTTCTGGCGAGCCTGCAGGCTCACCAGAAACACCATTTATGAAGCAGTGGTCTAAAGACCACTGCTTCATAACCTGTCCGCTTGCTCTGAGCAGGCGGACAGACATCACCGCAATTCAACCCGATCGAGTATGATAGGGTTAATTGACACCCCATTGCTGGCCGAGATTCTGCAGGGGGCGGCATTGCACCAGCAGCTTTTGTGAGCTGCTGGTGCAATGCTGAATATGGAGAGCGTATTGCTCTCCGTATTCAGCGAGGTCTGGCGAACCTGATCAGCTCTGTCGGATCAGGTCCGCCAGACTTTGATAAATATAGGCCATAATCTTAGATATAAACAGGTATAATAGTGTAATTCCATATGAAAAATCAAATTTCATTGCTTTTATTTATAGAAAAAAATACAAAACTATGAGCCACCCATATCAAATTGTGGACATGGTTAATTCCTTATTTCTGACTGCCATGATATAAATATTATTAAACCTGTGATGAATTTGAAGTCTCAAATGATGCCATAATGTCTCTAAAATGATTTGACATGTTGTTCATCTGAGAAACATGGCACTAATCTCAAACTAGCTCTTGTTTTACATAGAACCCCATAAGGTATTTTCAACCCTTTGATTTATTTATATTTAGTTACACCTCTTCAGTCTTCTGTTTTTCTTTATGGAAACCATAACGTTATGATGGATAAGAATTATACTGATCTTGTTGATACTAAGCAGAAGATATCTGAGCAGAACAGAGTCTCATATGACCACTTAGGGTTCTCAGCATCATAGGTAAGGGTAATGCATTATTTTCCCTATATTTTAAACTCTGCAGCTGGTATAACGAGTCACTGTGAACACATAAAGGGGAAATTAATTTTAAAGTACACTGTTCCTTTAAGCCCATCTAAAAATGGTATCAGTGTGATTTTTTTTTCTATGCACAAAAACAATCTTCTTTGTAAAAGGTCTTGAAAAAATGTGTAAGTAAAACCTAAGTGGCTAGTTTTGTGATTTTTGAAGTTCTGTATAAGCAGTTAAAATTATTTTACTAGAGCTTTTTAATTCCGTTAATATTTTCAGCATTGATACGATCACTCGAGAACAAGGATTAACCATTAACATGTATTATGAGCATGAGTTTCCAATTTGCACTCGTCATTGAAAGTATAGGGAACATTCATTACTACAAGATCGCTCAAGGTTGTGATTTGTTTTTACGTGTAACTTGTTCTAGCAGTTAAAGTCGGTTCTAGTGATCCTAGCATAAAAAAGAAAACACTCAAGTGCCCTGAATTACAATATACTGTATATGAAAAGGATATCAAACTGGGCACATGTAGCTAGTAACTATCAAACCTGTAACACGAGTCGCTGCTAATCTTTACAAATCACAGAACTGGAAGGCTGGATACAGCTAAATACATACAAATAAAAACGAAGTGCGGACTCCTCCTAAGTGCTGATATAAAAAACAATTACATTTCTTAAAATTCACAAATACACACTCACAGTATGAGGTATAATAAGAGCAGAACCTCTGACAAAGTAGGGAGCTACCCTACGAAACGTGTAAGGCCATGCCTGTCTACAGACCGCAACTCTGACACTATTCATGAAGACGGCATTGAGAGGAAGCGGACCGGTATTTGCGGTGTTCTAGTCGGATAACCCTATGAGGCTAACTGCCTATGGATCTAAGCGGTAGGAGAGAGAGACGCTTTGCTGGCCAAGTGCAACACTTTTCTTTACACCTTATGTATTAATCGTCCAGCTGGGTCCATTTGAGCACTGATGTGCGACTGTATATACCTTTCTGTGAGTGTGTATTTGTGACTTTTATAAATGTAATTGTTTTTATGACAGCACTCAGAGGAGTCTGTGCTTTTATTTTTATTTGTCTATATCTAGTGCTTTTAGAAGTAAAAACATTGCAACCTCAAAATGATACTTGCAGTTCTCATGGGGACGATTGAGCTCCACTTGTAATCTAGACCCATATCTCTTTTTTTAAAATATTTTAATTTGTATTGTAATTTAAAATTCAGCATTACAATGAAAATATGCAATCTTTTCTAGTACATGACATATAAAATTTGTTTTGTGATGTTAGACTCTACAAGCATGTGTCAAGTCCTACCCCGCTTTACTGTGATTCGCTTTACGGCGATTCGCTAATACGGTGCAACCCACAAAACCCGGAAATCTTTCCCTCAGGGATATGCGAGGCACTTTAACATTGACCGCGAGTAAGGAGATAGCCAAATGTGCATGCGGTCCCCCCCTTCTTACAGTGAGCGCCGGCAAGACTCTGTTGGGGTTGCTGGAACTGTGCAGCATTGTACCGTACAGGATAATTTGGTAAGTGCATTATATACATTAGTACATGTACACAGTTCAGTACAATCACTATTTGTTTGACCATTAAAGGCACAGGTACCTGTACACACACGTACAGTGCACAAGTACAGTACAATCACTCTTTGTTTGGCCATTAAAGATACGGGTACCTGTATACTCAGTAGTACTGTACACACAAGTTCAGTACACTCATTTTACACTTGTTGTTTGGCCATTAAAGGCACAGGTACCTGTATACATGTTGTTAAGCTTTTAAACACACTGGCAAGTGAAAAACAATTGAAAAATGCCTTGATTCACTTTAAGGCAGTTTTCACTTTATAACGTAGCTCTGGTCCCTAACCCACTGTATGAGTGGGGTATACCTGTATCTTTTTTCTTCCAGTGCAACAAACTGATAAACGAAGCATAGGTTAAACTTACAGTAATTTTAGTCGACCAGATCCTCCCTGGGAAGGGAATAGATGGTAGTATTAGTTAGCAAGAGAAGGAAAAGGGAGGTGGGAGGGGGCAAGGGGTTATTAGCAGGGGGAAGAGGGAGAGAAGGGAGGGTAAAGGCAAGGGGGAGGGAGCAGAGGAGGTGTCTTAGAACTTCTGATTCTATTGCATATCCATTAGGTACTGGTGGGGTCAAAAGGTAAGAGGGGAATGTATGAGTTTTGGTTGTTGAGGCTCTCTCTGCATTCGGTGTCCCAAAAGAATTTTATGTCTAAAAAGTAATTTAGCTTATTTCCCTTAAGGTACCATATTCTTCAAGTGTAACCAGCTATGAAGTTTATCATTCTGGTTGAGGTTTATCATTTTGGTTGAAGTGTTTTTAATTTAAGCCTAAGCTGTTTGTATGCATACATTTTTTGTGTATAATAAATAAAGACTTAGGGGCATATTCATCAAGCTATGTAAAGACTGCTGCTCCATAACTTGTCCACCTGCTCTCATATGATCTCGGGTTGATTGACGCCCCCTGCTAGCGGCTGATTGGCCGTGAATCAGCAGGGGGCAGCATTGCACCAGCAGTTCACAAGAATTATTGTATCATGTCTGCTCGCACATTGATAAATATGCCCTTTAGTATGAATGTAACCATTTAATTGCAACACACTATTATTGCTAACACCTTGCTAAAGGAGTATCATATCACTGACTACACAGAGAGGAGCAACATTTTTTCAGCTGTATGCTCTCTTACAATTACTTGATAGCTCTGAGGTTCTGTCTAGCCATGACTGCTTAGATGGGATATGTTGGGACTTCTAGAAACGAGCTATCAGTGACCTTGCTCCATTGAGCCTGATTTGTAATAAGTGTGTCCTTAATTTACAGGGATACTTTGGCAGGTCATTGAGCAGAGCATCCTGGGGGGAAAAACTGAAATTATCGTTAAATATTTTGTGAAAGTGGGATTCTACTGTCTCCCAGAGAAGCTTAATCAATTGGCATTTCCACCATATGTGATAGAGATTGCCTTGATCTCCACATTCTCTATTGCAGCTCCAAAAGGCTCTGGGATAGATAGTGTTTAACCTAGCTGGGGTGAGATACCATCTACAAAGTAATTTGTGATTTAGTTCTAAGATATGAGGGAAAACTGAATATTTGTGTATGTTGGTGAATATTCTATGCCAGTCTTGGGTTTCTATGGTTATTCCGAGGTGATATTCTTCTGCTAACATTTTTTAATGTGTCTCTTTATAAAATAGATACTTGATGTAGGTGGAGTTAAACTTATTTACGTTAAATAAGTCTTTATTTTTTTTATTCAAACTTTAAAAACCATACTATAACTATTTACGTAATCGTCCCAATATTTTTAATGCATGGGTCTTTGGTATATAAATAATTTTTTGATGATTTAAACCCTTTTTAATCTTATTACACAATGACATTTCATTGTCAGCAGTACACATGGTGCTGCAAAATGAACCTTTCACACCACCAAACCTTGGTCTTCACTCCCTATACATTGTCAGTCAAGCAGGTTGTGATTGTGAACATTTGGAAATTGTTGTAGTCTGTCACCCAGTAAAGTCCTGACATTGGGCATGATGGCAAGTGGTGCAGTAATTTTTTTTCCACTTGCGTGCAAATACGGCTCAGGAGCAAAACACTATGGACTAGATTGCAAGTGGAGCTCTAAATATCACTTGCGTGCTCCACTTTGTAATAACAGTGCGTGATAATGTGCTCATTTATTACAAGTAAATCGCAATAAAACGGCTATCAGCCGTTTTTAGACTATTTTAATACATTTTCTTTACCTATACCTTGCGCTGTGTTTTGTGGTATACCATTACTATAAACACTGTTTATGTCAGCCAACTAATATAGCCATCTACATCGGCTTTCTAACAATATTGTGCTGCGGGTGCTCTGGAGGAACCGACACACTGATTGGACGTCAACAGCTCCAGCGTGCCTGTAAGCGACCCACAACAGTCCCGACCTGCTACCATTGGCACTCTGTGCCGCTCCGTCTGTGAGTAGTTCGTGATCTTGGGGGGAGGGCTGACTGTTTTGCCTCTGCATATCCCATACGATACTGCTCTATGTTTGGCGCCTCTCTTTTTTGTCTTTATCGTCTGTAGGAGTCCACCCTGGATCATGTTTTTGGGAGTGCAGACTGACTCTTTTGGATCCGTCTAAACTGTTATTGTTGCACACAAGCGCACCTCTTTGGGGATTATAGATCCTTGTATGTTCACATTGCTAGGAAGCATTGCGCTCTCAAGGATGCGCTTCCATAGGCTCCTATGGGAGCCTCGTTCTGATGCCTTCAGGTTACTTTTTTTGAGCAATAATCAGTCACTTGTAATGGCTGGTGAATTATCGAGCGCCCACAAATGGGCAAATTTGCCCATTTGCGATGCACAATAATTTAGCACTCCACTAGCCCTATGCATGCTAACTTCAGGACCTCAGATATCTTCTCCCCATAGACTTCAAAGGAATACACTTTAAAAAATGCAACACTGCATTAGACTTACAGCGCTAAACCCGATGGTAGTTATGAAGAATTTTCATTCCTATGTGTCTCAACTTGTAATATGCATGCAAGTTAACGTGGTCGCAATATTTCTTATCATCACTTGTGCTAATAATGGCGTGCTACTTGTAATCTAGCCCAATTGGGGGCTACTTAAGAGCATAAGAAAAATAAAAGAGACTCTGTCTATCTTATGGCAGAAGTGGTCAAGCAGAAGAGTGTAGTCTTTTTTTTTTTGTCTATGAAAGACTACTAACGGCTGTGACACCCTTTGTATTTCAAAATGTTTGGTTGAGTGCTACCATGTGTGGTTGTGTTGTAGATTATGGATCCAGGTATGAAGAGACCATAATGAGATACCTCCACCTATTACAATTAGGCCTAATGTTGTAACTAGCTCTCATTATATGCTTTTAACCTATATTATAGTGCTAGCAATAATGTATGTTGTGCTTTATATTTCTATTTCTTCTGATTTTTTTATTAAATATCAATAAATAAAACAGTGTTAAATGCATAATTAACAATGACCAAATACAATTAATCAGGGTGGATTTCATTTAAATCAAATTGATTTAACTTATGATTTAAATCACTAGCAGTAAGACTTGATTTAAATCAATTAAAATCATAATTTTCGACATAAAGATTTTTTTATATATTTTCAGATTTTTTTTCCAGTTATATCAGAAAAGTACTGATTTTGTTATATGCCATTAGAAATACATAGACAGATCATTGCAATTAATTAGATTATTGGGAGATGAACAATCTCCAGTTTAATATGCTCATATGTTATCATTTTTTATCTGTACTTAATTGGAAGGAAAAAAAAATATTACCTTAATAATACAAATTTAAATAGCTTTATTTAACTAAAACAAAACATTATATTTAATTTCAATGCTTGCCCCTTCCTCCTCACACTTAGGTCCTTGTGCAGATCTATTTCACTTCAAACAATATTCTAGCCGCCGAGCTTCTTGAAATATAGTAAGAGTTGATTCTGTGTACATAAATTTACAGGGGTGCAATGGCATTACAGGGACAGTAGAGTCAAAATGACTGATTCAGATAGAACATGCAATGTTAGACAACTCACCAATTTACTATACTTTCTTCATTCTCTTGGTATCCGTTTTTGAAAAGCATACATATAAGGCATATGTGCAATGCACTACTGTGATATTTCTGCCAGTAGAGCATTTCTTGCTTTCAACAAAGGATACCAAGAGAATGAAGCACATTTGATAAAAAAAAAAGTAAATCTGAATATTTTTTGGAAAGTTTTTTATTTCATGTCCCTTTAAGGTCTATTTCTCAACTCTGAATGTTTATTTTATAATATGTTTGCTTTGAAGTAGAGATATGTTATTTCTGCCAGTACACATTTACAGTTTTAATACAGTGAATGTATTAATGGAATTAATTTAACACAAAATTAAACATTACAGCCATGAATATACATCCTTGAGTTACTTAACTAAAAACTAACCCTTATTTCAGGATAAGTAACCTTTGGATTACAATATATCTTAAATAGAAAAAAAAATGTATATATATATATATATATATATATATATAATATATATATATATATATATATATATATATATATATATATATATATATATATATATATATATATATATATATATATATATATATTTATGTATCCAAAGTAAAAAGCACTCACCGGGTCTTAAGCTTAATAACAATTTAATATATGTGACGTTGTCTGAGGACGGGGGCAACCCCGAAACGTCACATACAGGGAGTGCAGAATTATTAGGCAAGTTGTATTTTTGAGGATTAATTTTATTATTGAACAACAACCATGTTCTCAATGAACCCAAAAAACTCATTAATATCAAAGCTGAATAGTTTTGGAAGTAGTTTTTAGTTTGTTTTTAGTTATAGCTATTTTAGGGGGATATCTGTGTGTGCAGGTGACTATTACTGTGCATAATTATTAGGCAACTTAACAAAAAACAAATATATACCCATTTCAATTATTTATTTTTACCAGTGAAACCAATATAACATCTCAACATTCACAAATATACATTTCTGACATTCGAAAACAAAACAAAAACAAATCAGTGACCAATATAGCCACCTTTCTTTGCAAGGACACTCAAAAGCCTGCCATCCATGGATTATGTCAGTGTTTTGATCTGTTCACCATCAACATTGCGTGCAGCAGCAACCACAGCCTCCCAGACACTGTTCAGAGAGGTGTACTGTTTTCCCTCCTTGAAAATCTCACATTTGATGATGGACCACAGGTTCTCAATGGGGTTCAGATCAGGTGAACAAGGAGGCCATGTCATTAGATTTTCTTCTTTTATACCCTTTCTTGCCAGCCACGCTGTGGAGTACTTGGACGCGTGTGATGGAGCATTGTCCTGCATGAAAATCATGTTTTTCTTGAAGGATGCAGACTTCTTCCTGTACCACTGCTTGAAGAAGGTGTCTTCCAGAAACTGGCAGTAGGACTGGGAGTTGAGCTTGACCAGCCCAAACCAGTACTCCACCTCCACCTTGCTGGCGTCTGAGTCGGACTGGAGCTCTCTGCCCTTTACCAATCCAGCCACGGGCCCATCCATCTGGCCCATCAAGACTCACTCTCATTTCATCAGTCCATAAAACCTTAGAAAAATCAGTCTTGAGATATTTCTTGGCCCAGTCTTGACGTTTCAGCTTGTGTGTCTTGTTCAGTGGTGGTCGTCTTTCAGCCTTTCTTACCTTGGCCATGTCTCTGAGTATTGCACACCTTGTGCTTTTGGGCACTCCAGTGATGTTGCAACTCTGAAATATGGCCAAACTGGTGGCAAGTGGCATCTTGGCAGCTGCACGCTTGACTTTTCTCAGTTCATGGGCAGTTATTTTGCGCCTTGGTTTTTCCACACGCTTCTCGCGACCCTGTTGACTATTTTGAATGAAACGCTTGATTGTTCGATGATCATGCTTCAGAAGCTTTGCAATTTTAAGAGTGCTGCATCCCTCTGCAAGATATCTCACTATTTTTGACTTTTCTGAGCCTGTCAAGTCCTTCTTTTGACCCATTTTGCCAAAGGAAAGGAAGTTGCCTAATAATTATGCACACCTGATATAGGGTGTTGATGTCATTAGACCACACCCCTTCTCATTACAGAGATGCACATCACCTAATATGCTTAATTGGTAGTAGGCTTTCGAGCCTATACAGCTTGGAGTAAGACAGCATGCATAAAGAGGATGATGTGGTCAAAATACTAATTTGCCTAATAATTCTGCACTCCCTGTATATTAAATTGTTATTAAGCTTAAGACCCGGTGAGTGCTTTTTACTTTGGATACATGTACTTTGCTTTTTAAAGCACCCTGGGCTGGATGGATTAACCTTGTCTCTGTGAGTGCTATACCGGCTTGGATGTATGTATATATATATATATATATATATATATATATATATATATATATATATATATATATATATATATATATTTAGATAGATTTTTCATTTAAAAAAAGCATTTTATTAAAAAAATCCTATTTAAAAAAAAAAAATCTGATTCTTTTTGTTTATTTAAAAAATAATTTTGAAGGGCATTCAGCTGTTTCAGTGCCCTTAAAAGGGAAATCAGCTCTTTTCCAACCCATTAAATCCCTAATCTTAAAAATAAAAAAAAATAAAAAATCCTAATACTAAGCCCCAAAGGTACCGCCGCCGTTGAGGATCGCCACGGAGGATCCAAACATCGGGGAAGACAGCTCCGTACCTCCGCTCCATGCCGCCTTAGTTCCGGATGAAGATAGAAGATGATGGAGCCGCCTGCAAGAAGACCTTCTCCGCCGGACTTCAGGAATGGTAAGTATCTATTTGGGGCTTAGTCTTAGACTTTTTTTTATTTTTTGGGGTGGCTTTTTTATAGATTAGGGTTTTTAGGGCTGGAAAAGAGCTGATTGCCCTTTTAAGGGCAGTAAAAGAGCTGAATGCCCTTTTAAGGGCAATGCCCATACAAATGCCCCTTTAGGAGCAATGGGTATTTGTTTTTTTTTAGTGTTAGGTTTTTTTATTTTGGGGGGTTTGGTGGGTGGGGGTTTTACTGTTAGGGGGTAATTGGTAATTTGTTTAGGTAAAAGAGCTGTTTAGCTTAGGGAAATGCCCTACAAAAGCCCTTTTAAGGGCTATTGGTAGGGATGGGCGAATGTTTCTAAAAATTCAAAATTTAAAACGAATTTTGATATATTCGTTCGTTCAAATCGGATTTCGAATGTTTATATAACATTCTATTTTCGAATTTTTGTTTTCGAATTTTTCAATAAAATTCGAAAATATTTGTTCGAATAATAGAATGTTTAGCTATGTATTCATTCAATTTTGAAATGTAATATTCAAATGTGACATTCGAATTCGAATGTGACATTCAAATTCAAAATAGTATTTCTAGTCTACAACTGTTTTTAATAAATGTAATATTCAAATTTGAATGCTACATTTGAATTGGAATGTCACATTCGAATTTGAAATAGTATTTCTAGTCTAATACTGTGTTTTAAATGTAATATTCGATTTGAATGTGATATTCAATTTGAATGTGACATTCAAATTCAAAATAGTATTTCTAATCTAATACTGTGTTTTCTAAATGTAATATTCAAATTCGAATGTGATATTTGATTTGAATGCGATATTCAATTCGAATGTGACATACGATTCGAATGTGACATTCGATTCGAATGTGACATTCGAATTTGAAATAGTGTTTCCAGTCTACAATTGTGTTTTATAAATGTAATAGTCAAATTCGAATCTGACATTTGAATTTGAATGTGACATTCGAATTCGAATGTGACATTCGAAAACTGTAAATAACATTCAAAAATCGAATTTTTAAGAATATTCATTCTTATCAACATTCTATTATGTAAATAGAATTTCTACAATAACATTCGTTCTAACATTCGAATTTGAATATAAACACATTTGCCCATCCCTAGCTATTAGTAGTTTAGTATTAGATTAGGGGGTGTTTTTATTTTTGGGGGATTTTTTATAGGGGTACTAGTTTAGGTTTCATTTTTTTATTTTGGATAGCTTTGTTTATTTTTTTCTGTAATTTTACATTTTTTATCTAGGCTTATCGCCTAGTATATATATAAAACTAAATGTAGCCACCAATCAGCAAGCACTACCCAGGTGCTGAACCTAAAATGGGCCGGCTCCTTAGCTTTCATTCCTTCTTTTTTCAAATAAAGATACCAAGAGAACAAATAAAAAATGGTAATAGGTGTGAATTAGAAAGTTGCTTAACATTGCATGCTCTATCTGAATCATGAAAGAAAAAAAAAATCATCAGAAATCTTAGAAAGTAACTTAGAAATTGGTTGATTTAGTAAGCATCAAAGTTACAAGAGTAAACCTAGACATACAATTTTGTCTTTCAGTCTCCTTCAATTGATTAACAGAATATTTTTTTCAATAACAAATACATCTTTTTTTTTTTATAGACATTTCCCTTTTAATTAAATGTTTTTTTTTTCTTTAATGACTAAAGCTTTGTTGGGCTTTGATTTCAATATATTTTATTTTCCAAGCAGATCTTTTATTTTTCATACCAGATGGCTGCTCTTAATTAATTGTGATTGCAATGACATATTTGTACTAAAAATACATTTTATAAGATATGACAAAATAATTAGAGATGCTCATTTAGTCTACATTTTACTTCCAAAATATGTTGGTATTGCCAAACGTGTGTTATTTTATGTCTTGCATTGCAATATATTTGTGGTTAACTTCTGGGTTCTAGTTTAACCTTCTATAAGGAAAAATATAAACTAGCAACAATAATGGTAGTAGATATAAAATAACCAATTTAACCCCATAAGGACCGGGCATTTCAGACTAAACTTCCCCAAAAGACCAGAGCATTTTTAGCAATTTTGCCTTCACTACATTTAAACAGAAATATAGCCTTTTTTATATTTACCTATCAAAACTATATATTTTTTTTTTAGTAGACAACCCAAAGTATATGTTTATGTATATATTTGGTATTTTTCATGCCACCATTTCACTGCCAGATACGATCAAATAAAAAAAAAAAACGTTATTCTAGGCCCATTTTGGTATATTTCATGCCACCATTTCACCGCCAAATGCGATCAAATAAAAAAAAAAAAGTTAACTTTTCACTTTTAGGTTTCTCACTGAAATTATTTGCATACAGCTTGTGCAATTATCACACAAATGGTTGTAAATACTTCTCTGGGATCCTCTTTGTTCAGAAATAGCAGACATATATGCTTTGGCTTTCAAACACAAAAGGAATAATCAACTAAGTTACAAGATGGCAAATATGTGGGATAAATTAAAACGTAACTTTTATTGGACTTTAAAAATAATGGAAAAAACAATACAATTTTAAAAACCCAGGAATATGTCAACTTAAATCTTAGTAACAGGTAGACTTCGAATAACCGGATAGGTTGACCACTCTGAATTTGAAAATTATTGGTATATATTGGTTTAATCAGAATTAGATCTCAGATAGACAGTTGTGGGACCAATTATTCTACATTACTTATATAAATTTATCAGAGTGAAAAGAATTCAGGCACTCCTAATAGGCAACGTTGTAGAGGATAAGATAATTATAATATATCAAAAAATTATTATTAGTTGAGTGGAGAAGTGATGATATAGTGTGGTTTATCACGTGTAATATATAGAGATGGTTATGGTATATTGTGGTATACCATATACTTTAGGATTGTATCACAATCAGAGTTAATTCACATTGTTCCTAAACAAAATTCACTCGCCTAGATTTAGAGTTCTGCGTTAGCCGTCCAAACCAGCGTTAAGGGCTCCTAACGCTGGTTTTGGCCGCCCGCTGGTATTTAGAGTCAGTCAGGAAAGGGTCTAATGCTTACTTTCCAGCCGTGACTTTTCCATACCGCAGATCCCCTTACGTCAATTACGTATCCTATCTTTTCAATGGGATCTTTCTAACGCTGGTATTTAGACTCTTGGCTGAAGTGAGCGTTAGAACTCTAACGACAAAACTCCAGCCGCAGAAAAAAGTCAGGAGTTAAGAGCTTTATGGGCTAACGCCGGTTCATAAAGCTCTTAACTACTGTGCTCTAAAGTACACTAACATCCATAAACTACCTATGTACCCCTAAACTGAAGTCCCCCCACATCGCTGCCACTCTAATAATTTTTTTTAACCCCTAATCTGCCGACCGCACACCGCCGCAACCTACATTATCCCTATGTACCCCTAATCTGCTGCCCCTAACATCGCCAACACCTACATAATATTTATTAACCCCTAATCTGCCCCCGCAACATCGCCGCTACCTAACTACACTTATTAACCCCTAATCTGCCAACCAGACCTCACCACTACTCTAATAAATGTATTAACCCCTAAAGCTAAGTCTAACCCTAACACTAACACCCCCCTAAGTTAAATATAATTTAAATCTAACGAAATAAAATAAATCTTATTAAATAAATTAATTCTATTTAAAGCTAAATAATTACCTGTAAAATAAACCCTAATATAGCTACAATATAAGAAATAATTACATTGTAGCTATTTTAGCATTTATATTTATTTTACAGGCAACTTTGTATTTATTTTAACTAGGTACAATAGCTATTAAATAGTTATTTACTATTTAATATCTACCTAGTTAAAATAATTACAAAATTACCTGTAAAATAAATCCTAACCTAAGTTACAATTAAACCTAACAATACACTATCAATAAATTAATTAACTAAACTACCTACAATTATCTACAATTAAATCAACTAAACTAAATTACAAAAAACAAAACACTAAATTACAAAAAATAAAAAATAAATAAAAGAATTTTAAACTAATTACACCTACTCTAAGCCCCCTAAAAAAATAACAAAGCCCCCCAAAATAAAAAAATGCCCTACCCTATTCTAAAATAAAAAGTTAACAGCTCTTTTACCTTACCAGCCCTTAAAAGGGCCTTTTGCGGGGCATGCCCCAAAGAAAACAGCTCTTTTGCATTTTAAAAAAAACATACAATACCCCCCAACATTACAACCCACCACCCACATACCCCTAATCTAACCCAAAGACCCCTTAAAAAGCCTAACACTAAGCCCCTGAAGATCTCCCTACCTTATCTTCACCACGCCGGGTATCACCGATCCGTCCAGAATAGGGTCCAAAGTCTTCATCCTATCCGGCAAGAATAGGTCCAGAAGAGGGTCCGAAGTCTTCATCCTATCCGGCAAGAAGAGGACATCCAGACCGGTAGACATGTTCATCCAGGCGGCGTCTTCTATCTTCATCCATCCGGCGTGGAGCAGGACCATCTTGAAGCAGCCGACGCGGATCCATCCTCTTCTTCCGGCGACTCCCGACGAATGAAGGTTCCTTTAAGTGACATCATCCAAGATGGCGTCCCTCGAATTCCGATTGGCTGATAGGATTCTATCAGCCAATCGGAATTAAGGTAGGAAAATCTGATTGGCTGATTGAATCAGCCAATCAGATTCAAGTTCAATCCAATTGGCTGATTGGATCAGCCAATCAGATTGAGCTCGCATTCTATTGGCTGATCGGAACAGCCAATAGAATGCGAGCTCAATCTGATTGGCTGATTGGATCAGCCAATCAGATTTTTCCAACCTTAATTCCAATTGGCTGATAGAATCCTATCAGCCTATCGGAATTCGAGGGACACCATCTTGGATGACGTCACTTAAAGGAACCGTCATTCGTCGTTCAGTCGTCGGTGGAAGAAGATGGCTCCGCGTAGGCTCGTCTGAAGATGGCTCCGCTCTGCTCCGGATGAATGAAGATTGAAGACACGCCTGGATGATGACTTCAATCGGATGGAAGACTTCTTCAGCGCCCCTTGGATGATGATTTCTGCCGCTCCTCTTCGGTTCCATCGGTGGTCGGCTGGCTGAAGACGGCTAAAGGTAGGATGATCTTCAGGGGGGTAGTGTTAGGTTTATTTAAGGGGGGTTTGGGTTAGAGTAGGGGTATGTGGGTGGTGGGTTTTAATGTTGGGGGGGTTGTATTTTTATTTTACAGGCAAAAGAGCTGTTTTCTTTGCGGCATGCCCCGCAAAAGGCCCTTTTAAGGGCTGGTAAGGTAATTGAGCTGTTAACTTTTTAATGTAGAATAGGGTAGGGAATTTTTTTTATTTTGGGGGGCTTTGTTATTTTATTAGGAAGCTTAGATTAGGTGTAAGTAACTTAAAATTGTTGTAATATTTTTGAAATGCTTGTAACTTATTTTTTTTATTTTCTGTAACTTAGCTTTTTTTATTTTTTGTACTTTATTATTAGTTTATTTTATTGTATTTAATTGTAGTTATTTGTAGGTAATTTATTTAATTAATTTATTTTTTTTATTTTCTGTAACTTAGCTTTTTTTATTTTTTGTACTTTATTATGAGTTTATTTTATTGTATTTAATTGTAGTTATTTGTAGGTAATTTATTTAATTAGTTTATTTAATGATAGTGTAGTGTTAGGTTTAATTGTAACTTAGGTTATGATTTATTTTACAGGTAATTTTGTATTTCTTTTAGCTAGGTAGTTATTAAATAGTTAATAACTATTTAATAACTATTCTAACTAACTAAAATAAATACAAAGTTATCTGTAAAATAAACATAAATCCTAAGATAGCTACAATGTAATTATTAATTACATTGTAGCTATCTTAGGGTTTATTTTATAGGTAAGTATTTAGTTTTAAATAGGAATAATTTATTTAATGATAGTGTAGTGTTAGGTGTAATTGTAACTTAGGTTAGTTTTTATTTTACAGGTTAATTTCTCTTTATTTTAACTATGTAGCTATTCAATAGTTAATAACTATTTAATAGCTATTGTACCTAGTTAAAATAAATTGAAATTTGCCTGTAAAATAAAAATAAATCCTAAGATAGCTTCAATAAAATTATTATTTATATTGTAGCTATATTAGGGTTTATTTTAAAGGTAAGTATTTAGCTTTAAATAGGAATAATTTATTTAATAAGATTTATTTTATTTCGTTAGATTTAAATTATATTTAATTTAAGGGGGATGGTGTTAGGGTTAGACTTAGCTTTAGGGGTTAATACATTTATTATAGTAGCGGTGAGGTCCGGTCGGCAGATTAGGGGTTAATAATTGTAGTTAGGTAGTGGCGACGTTGGGGGGGGCAGATTAGGGGGTAATAAATATAATATAGGGGTCGGCGGGGGTTAGGGGCAGCAGATTAGGGGTACATAGGGATAACGTAGGTTGCGGCGGTGTACGAAGCGGCAGATTAGAGGTTAAAATAATATGCAGGGGTCAGCGATAGCGGGGGCGGCAGATTAGGGGTTAATAAGTGTAAGGTTAGGGGTGTTTAGACTTGGGGTACATGTTACGGTGTTAGGTGCTGACATAGGAAGTGTTTTCTCATAGGAAACAATGGGGCTGCGTTAGGAGCTGAACGCTGCTTTTTTGCAGGTGTTAGGTTTTTTTTCAGCCCAAACTGCCCCATTGTTTCCTATGGGGGAATCGTGCACGAGCACCTTTTTGAAGCTGGTATTTAGAGTTGCAGCAGTGGTAAATTATGCTCTACGCTCCCTTTTTGGAGCCTAACGCAGCCCTTCTGTGAACTCTAAATACCAGCGGTATTTAAAAGGTGCGGGGGAAAAAATACACGCGTAGCTAACGCACCCCTTTGGCCGCAGAACTCTAAATCTAAGCGTAATTTAATAAGAGTTAAATTTATTTAGATGTATTTTATTAATATTTAAGTTAGGGGGGTGTTAGGGTTAGGGTTAGACTTAGGTTTAGGGGTTAATAATTTTATTATAGTGGCAGCGGTGTAGGGGGGCAGGATAGGGCTTAATAAGTTTAATATAGGTGGCGGTGGGGTCCGGGAGCAGCGGTTTAGGGGTTAAACAATTTATTTAGTTGCGGCGGGGTCTGGGATCGTCAGGATAGGGGTTAATAAATGTATTATAGGTGGCTGCGGTATAGGGGGGGCAGGATAGGAGTTACTAGGTATAATGTAGGTGGCGGTGGGCTCCGGGAGCGGCGGTTTAGGGGTTAATACATTTATTATAGTTGCGGTGGTGTCCGGGGGTGGCGGTTTAGGGGTTAATAACTTTATTTAGTTGCAGGGGGCTCTGGGGGCGCCGGTATAGGGGGTAGAACAATGTAGTTTAGTGTGGGTGCTTAGTGACAGCTTGTCAATAAAGCTGTCAAAAAGCCGAAGAGCAGCGAGATCGGATGAGTGATAACTATCACAGTCCGCTGCTCATCGCCCCGTACTTTGTGCGCAGCTTTTTGACAGATTTATTGATAACTTTGGAGAGCGTATTCAGGTCCGCGGCGGCGATGGTAGGCGAGCTTAGGCGGGCATATTGGGGCCGGCGAAGGCAGGTAAGTAGACACGTTGATAACTAGAGGCCTCTATGTTTATATTTGTTATATTTTTGTATTTATATAATTTTATACACAGAGGCATCAGAACGCCGATTGAAATACCGGCCGGTACAATCAGAGGAACGGGTACTGTTTATAATAACTTTTACAACAGGGGTTATACCACCCAATAATGGAAAGACTATCCCTTAAACATTTAGTATCACTTATGTTTGGATTCAAATGCGACCTGCTGATCTTCATATTGTAACTAACTGGTGAAACTGTCAAAACGTTGCCAAAAATTCCTGTTTAAGGAACTTGGAACTCTTTTAAAAAGTTGGGGCCACAACTCTTACATAAGCAAGTTTTTATTTTATCTTATTTTGAGTGTTTGAATGTTTTTATTAAATCATTTTATTGAAAACTAACAATAATATTTTGATTTTATATATTTCAACTTAGCAAACGCTTAGTATATGCATATTGTTTCATTTGATTTCATTATCAATTGTGAGGACTGTATATTATACAATAACATTAAATTCCAATTTTTGAGCCTATGGAGGTGTTAATCGAATACTATTTAAACCCTATAGCCTGTACTTTTACGGGCACCACTCTATTTCTTCTTGTTTTGTAAAATTTATCACTGGAAAATGTGTGAGAGGATCACATTATTTTTGAGTGTGCTGTATAGGGACATCAGGCTATAAAGATCTAGAGAAATTATGTTTTTGTACTAATTACAGTTAGTGAAGACAACCTTAGTTAGCTCCCCACACAACACCCCACCCCCCTTTTTTCCCTCCCACCTCCCTCATCTTCATTGGCTTGTGCCCCCCCCATCCATACGCACAAGCCCCTTTTTCTGTCCCCCTTCTCTTCTTCTTACCACCCTTATGGGTGAATACATAAGGCATTACCTAAATCTCAGTTTGGTGTAATATGAAAACTGAGAACATCTGTTAGCAATGAGAACCTGATGTAACTGTTTCATATTTCATACCAGAGTTGTTGAATATATATATATATATTGTTAATTATCGAAACATTTAAACAAGCTCAAAATTGATGGACTTACCGACCCTACCTTTTTCAAAGTATACTTCTGGCTTGTTCAGCCTACCAGATCAAGGACGGAACAGTGCGACATACTGGGACAAGAAAACACTTTACTTAAATTACATTGCCTGATTGCATCTATAATGCTGTAATAACAATGTTGTACAATTTTATTTACAATAAAGCTTGTTTTAAAAAAAATATATATGATTATGTGAGATTGCTCAAGCTGTCATTTACTGTCATTGAAATTTTTTTTTTTTACCTGTTTTGACATTGCTAGCAAACAAATACTCTTGTTAACAGGAATGCCAATAATATTAACAGTTAGAATCTGTAAAAAATAGTGGTTCCTATGGTATCTAGCCTATTATTGGAACAATGTAAAAATAAAAAATAAAAAACACTCAATGGCCCAACAAACACCCACTTCTTCACATAACCTAAATCTCTTCCAGTTTCCTTATTTATTTATTTTTCTTTCTATGCAACCTGCCACTTCAGTTATGGAGAGATGTTCAATATGTATTAAGCTAATTGCTACTTTCTGCACCCACTCAGTGCATTTATATACCCACACAGTGCATCAAACTGTCAGAAACAAGATTGTTTGGTGCATATTCAATTAATTTTATCTTTGATAAATTTCTCCCACATTTTTTGTTAAAGTCCAAAGTTCCATTCATTATAACATAAAACACTTATCAATAATAAAACACCTTGTCTTTATGCATCTGTCTATGAGTAACATTCATAATCAGAATTTTTCTTTTGAATACATTCAATATTCAACACACTACCCCCCTCTAGGAAAGTACTTTTAATTGCAGATGTTTGCGGACACGTTAAGCTCTAAAATGGGAAATGTAAGCACCATTCCAATCAAAGCACAAATTAAATTTAAGGATAAAGAATTTCACTGATAATCTGAAAAACTATAAATTAAAGGTAAATTATAGCATTGTAATAGAAAGTATCAATGGTCGGAGTATTTATGTGTTTAAAAAGTGTGCATGTACTTTTTCATCTTGAGATTGGTGGGTTTTGTACATTTCCTGTAATGAACTTAGAGCATATATGGCCCATAAATAGTGTAGAGTTACAGAGCATGTGCTTTAGTAACATGCAAGTGCATGAATAGCCTCCCATTTATCATTTGACAGGTGAAAATGTTCCCGATGGCCGAATATATTATTGAACAAGCAGGGACATTCAGTTACCTGAAACAAACAAGTTTTTTTAGTGGAAAAATAAAAAGAGAGAAGCGCTCAACCATGGAACGAACAATAGCATAATAGCTTGTTCTATGGCTAGTTACCACCCCAAAAGCAGCCTCTTTTTTCTCAACATGTACCTTTCACAGAGAAGAACTTTCCTGAAGCATCTCAGTCTGATCCTGACTTCACAGCACAGTCCAGCCCCGAAATACCAGGCAATCCCCCTCTGAACGAGAGAAACAGCAAAACCCCAGACGTACGTTTCGGCCTATTGTGGGCTTCGTCAGTGAGGTGCAGCCATATCCCTCTAGGCACACTGAGCAACGGGTCCATGTCTGGATTCCCGCATCACAATTAGGGAGACTTCCCAAAGTGTCATAATTTGCATAAATAAAAAGACTGAAGCGCTCAACCTGGAAATGAACAATAGCATAATAGCTTGCTCTATGGCTAGTTACCACCCGAGAAGCAGCCTCTTTTTGCTCAACAGTTTTTTTAGTGATTAACTCATATATATCAGACATATAGAAATATATGTCTGTTGGCGCTCTACAAATAACCGATAATAATAAAAAAATAAATAGAACATATTCTGCTATGTGAAGAACATTGGAATATGAAATATTAATATTTCATGTCAGGTTAGAGCACTTGAAAAATATGATTGGGTTTGCGCACAAGTAAGGTTGTTAGCTTTTTTACCCACTTTTCGAACTCCATTGACTTCTGTGGGGGGAATACGTTGACCTGGTTGCGATCTTAGAAGCTCAGCTTTTTGCGCTCGTCGAGATAGCACACAAGTGAAAAAGTTCTACTTTCAACTTGTAATACGTAATACGTGCGTGATTCGATGCACGTAAAAACTACTGTTCCACTCGTAATCTAGCTAAAAAAAACCTTATTAGAGTAAGCTTGGCTAATAAACTTTTTGTGATCTGCTGTAAACATTCTTGTTTCTTTGTAAATAAAATCCAAAACTATTATACACAATTAACTTTCATTTATTTATGTTATTTCCTGACTCATCTTCGCTATGTGCAAATATGAAAATATTTATTATCAAATACATTTTTAAAGTTTTTATAAACAGAGAACTCACCAAGACATTCCTCAAGTTTTTAAACATATTTTTAAAAGAGTAGGGCATTGCTAATAGATCCTACTAATTACCACAATCTATTAGAAACTAGTTAAAAAATAGTGTGGTTGCAACTTAACTCATTTCCATGCAACCACATTCTAATGACAAGAGTATGAGATTCCATAATTAAAATGGGGTCTCCATTTTCCAAAATAGGTTTTCATTCATCACTATGGTCTTGATTGCAAATGGAGTCCAAAGGTTAGAGCAGAGTATATTATCATGCAATCCTTCTAGCCCTAAGGAAAACACACAATTTGGTATTACAAGTGCATGGATAAACATTTTAACCAGAACATCTAAATGCAGCTTAAACTCTTTTTGTGCACCCTATACTCTAAATGGATAGTGTAGGAAGAACTATTAGCATGCTCATTGTGCTTGTATTACAAGTGAAGAGTTAGATGTTATGTTCAAGTGTAATTCTAAATACTGCTGTAAAAAATAGAGGCCTAGATTTGGAGTTCGGCGGTAGCCGTCAAAACCAGCGTTAGAGGCTCCTAACGCTGGTTTTGGGCGCCCGCTGGTATTTGGAGTCAGTGATTAAAGGGTCTAACGCTCACTTTTCAGCCGCGACTTTTCCATACCGCAGATCCCCTTACGTCAATTGCGTATCCTATCTTTTCAATGGGATCTTTCTAACGCCGGTATTTAGAGTCGTGGCTGAAGTGAGCGTTAGAATTCTAACGACAAAACTCCAGCCGCCTGAAAAAAGCAGGAGTTAAGAGCTTTCTGGGCTAACGCCGGTTCATAAAGCTCTTAACTACTGTACCCTAAAGTACACTAACACCCATAAACTACCTATGTACCCCTAAACCGAGCTCCCCCCACATCGCCGCCACTCGATTAAAATTTTTAACCCCTAATCTGCCGACCGCCACCTACGTTATACTTATGTACCCCTAATCTGCTGCCCCTAACCCCGCCGACCCCTGTATTACATTTATTAACCCCTAACCTGCCCCCCACAATGTCGCCGCCAGCTACTTAAAATAATTAAACCCTAATCTTCCGACCGCAAAGCGCCGCCACCTACGTTATCCCTATGTACCCCTAATCTGCTACCCCTAACACCGCCGACCCCTATATTATATTTATTAACCCCTAATCTGCCCCCCTCAACGTCGCCGACACCTGCCTACACTTATTAACCCCTAATCTGCCGAGCGGACCTGAGCGCTACTATAATAAAGTTATTAACCCCTAACCCGCCTCACTAACCCTATAATAAATAGTATTAACCCCCTAATCTGCCCTCCCTAACATCGCCGACACCTAACTTCAATTATTAACCCCTAATCTGATGACCGGAGCTCACCGCTATTCTAATAAATTGATTAACCCCTAAAGCTAAGTCTAACCCTAACACTAACACCCCCCTAAATTAAATATAATTTACATCTAACGAAATAAATTAACTCTTATTAAATAAATGATTCCTATTTAAAGCTAAATACTTACCTGTAAAATAAATCCTAATATAGCTACAATATAAATTATAATTATATTATAGCTATTTTAGGATTAATATTTATTTTACAGGTAACTTTGTATTTATTTTAACCAGGTACAATAGCTATTAAATAGTTAAGAACTATTTAATAGTTACCTAGTTAAAATAATAACAAATATACCTGTAAAATAAATCCTAACCTAAGATATAATTAAACCTAACACTACCCTATCAATAAATTAATTAAATAAAATACCTACAATTACCTACAATTAACCTAACACTACACTATCAATAAATTAATTAAACACAATTGCTACAAATAAATACAATTAAATAAACTAGCTAAAATACAAAAAATAAAAAAGAACTAAGTTACAAAAAATAAAAAAATATTTACAAACATAAGAAAAATATTACAACAATTTTAAACTAATTACACCTACTCTAAGCCCCCTAATAAAATAACAAAGCCCCCCAAAATAAAAAATTCCCTACCCTATTCTAAATTAAAAAAGTTACAAGCTCTTTTACCTTACCAGCCCTGAACAGGGCCCTTTGCGGGGCATGCCCCAAGAATTTCAGCTCTTTTGCCTGTAAAAGAATAAATACAATACCCCCCCCAACATTACAACCCACCACCCACATACCCCTAATCTAACCCAAACCCCCCTTAAATAAACCTAACACTAAGCCCCTGAAGATCTTCCTACCTTGTCTTCACCATACCAGGTTCACCGATCCGTCCTGGCTCCAACATCTTCATCCAACCCAAGCGGGGGTTGGCGATCCATCATCCGGTGCTGAAGAGGTCCAGAAGAGGCTCCAAAGTCTTCCTCCTATCCGGCAAGAAGAGGACATCCGGACCGGCAAACATCTTCTCCAAGCGGCATCTTCAATCTTCTTCCATCCGGTGCGGAGCGGGTCCATCTTGAAGCAGGCGACGCGGATCCATCCTCTTCTTCCGTTGTCTCCCGACTAATGACGGTTCCTTTAAGGGACGTCATCCAAGATGGCGTCCCTCGAATTCCGATTGGCTGATAGGATTCTATCAGCCAATCGGAATTAAGGTAGGAATTTTCTGATTGGCTGATGGAATCAGCCAATCAGAATCAAGTTCAATCCGATTGGCTGATCCAATCAGCCAATCAGATTGAGCTCGCATTCTATTGGCTGTTCCGATCAGCCAATAGAATGCGAGCTCA
Organism: Bombina bombina; assembly: GCF_027579735.1. NCBI lineage: Eukaryota > Metazoa > Chordata > Amphibia > Anura > Bombinatoridae > Bombina > Bombina bombina. The sequence continues at coordinate 896,936,819 of NC_069499.1, forward strand.
ATCTGATTGGCTGATTGGATCAGCCAATCGTATTGAACTAGATTCTGATTGGCTGATTCCATCAGCCAATCAGAAAATTCCTACCTTAATTCCGATTGGCTGATAGAATCCTATCAGCCAATCGGAATTCGAGGGACGCCATCTTGGATGACGTCCCTTAAAGGAACAGTCATTCGTCGTTCAGTCGTCGGTCCGGATGGATGTTCCGCGCTGGAGGTCTTCAGGATCCTGCCGCTTCGCTCCGGATGGAAGACCATAGAAGATGCCGCCTGGATGATGACTTCAATCGGATGGAAGATCCTCTTCTGCCCCGCTTGGATGAAGACTTTGACCGGATCATGGACCTCTTCAGCCCCCCGCTTGGGCTTGGATCAGGACATCGGAGGAGCTCTTCAGGACGGATCGGTGAACCTGGATGGTGAAGACAAGGTAGGAAGATCTTCAGGGGCTTAGTGTTAGGTTTATTTAAGGGGGGTTTGGGTTAGATTAGGGGTATGTGGGTGGTGGGTTGTAATGTTGGGGGGGGGGGGTATTGTATTTATTCTTTTACAGGCAAAAGAGCTGAAATTCTTGGGGCATGCCCCGCAAAGGGCCCTGTTCAGGGCTGGTAAGGTAAAAGAGCTTGTAACTTTTTTAATTTAGAATAGGGTAGGGAATTTTTTATTTTGGGGGTGTTTGTTATTTTATTAGGGGGCTTAGAGTAGGTGTAATTAGTTTAAAATTGTTGTAATATTTTTCTTATGTTTGTAAATATTTTTTTATTTTTTGTAACTTAGTTCTTTTTTATTTTTTGTACTTTAGCTAGTTTATTTAATTGTATTTATTTGTAGGAATTGTGTTTAATTAATTTATTGATAGTGTAGTGTTAGGTTAATTGTAGGTAATTGTAGGTAGTTTATTTCATTAATTTATTGATAGGGTAGTGTTAGGTTTAATTATATCTTAGGTTAGGATTTATTTTACAGGTAAATTTGTTATTATTTTAACTAGGTAACTATTTAATAGCTATTGTACCTGGTTAAAATAATTACAAAGTTGCCTGTAAAATAAATATAAATCCTAAAATAGCTATAATATAATTATAATTTATATTGTAGCTATATTAGGATTTATTTTACAGGTAAGTATTTAGCTTTAAATAGGAATCATTTATTTAATAAGAGTTAATTTATTTCGTTAGATGTAAATTATATTTAAGTTATGGGGGTGTTAGTGTTAGGGTTAGACTTAGCTTTAGGGGTTAATCCATTTATTAGAATAGCGGTGAGCTCCGGTCGTCAGATTAGGGGTTAATAATTGAAGTTAGGTGTCGGCGATGTTAGGGAGGGCAGATTAGGGGTTAATACTATTTATGATAGAGTTAGTGAGGCGGATTAGGGGTTAATAACTTTATTATAGTAGCGCTCAGGTCCGCTCGGCAGATTAGGGGTCAATAAGTGTAGGCAGGTGGAGGCGACGTTGTGGGGGGCAGATTAGGGGTTAATAAATATAATATAGGGGTCGGCGGTGTTAGGGGCAGCAGATTAGGGGTACATAGGGATAACGTAGGTTGCGGCGGTTTACGGAGCGGCAGATTAGGGGTTAAAAAAAAAATGCAGGGGTCAGCGATAGCGGGGGCGGCAGATTAGGGGTTAATAAGTGTAAGGCTAGGGGTGTTTAGACTCGGGTACATGTTAGGGTGTTAGGTGCAGACGTAGGAAGTGTTTCCCCATAGGAAACAATGGAGCTGCGTTAGGAGCTGAACGCTGCTTTTTTGCAGGTGTTAATAAGTGTAAGGTTGGGGGTGTTTAGACTCGGGGTACATGTTAGGGTGTTAGGTGCAGACGTAGGAAGTGTTTCCCCATAGGAAACAATGGGGCTGCGTTAGGAGCTGAACGCTGCTTTTTTGCAGGTGTTAGGTTTTTTTCAGCTCAAACAGCCCCATTGCTTCCTATGGGAGAATCGTGCACGAGCACGTTTTTGAGGCCGGCCGCGTCCGTAAGCAACTCTGGTATCGAGAGTTGCATTTGCGGTAAAAATGCTCTACGCTCCTTTTTTGGAGCCTAACGCAGCATTTGTTTGAACTCTCGATACCAGAGTTAAATTTATGGTGCGGCCAGAAAAAAGCCCGCGGAGCGTTAACAGCCCTTTTACCGCCAAACTCCAAATCTAGGCCAGAGTTTTTGAGACCTTAAGTAAACCATTATTATTAATAATATAGAACTATATAAGGAACTCCATTATTTGTGCTCAATTGGCTGTATTGTACACCATTGGTGTATTGCTCAAACCATATCTGACATGAATTTTACTGCATTCCCCTATATATAGTCTATTTTGTGAGGAATTAGTTCACCCATGCTATTGGACAAGCAGATGTTAGAGATGTGCAAGCCCTAGAGTTTGCTGACATAATAAAAAAATGATACAAAATAATCATTGTACTTATAGTATGAGTACAAATTGATTAAGCTCAAGTGATGTTAATGCACAAAAGCACTAATATTTTTGAGCTTCACATGTTATCTAGGCCTGTGTGTTGTATGCGTTGAAACATTGACTCTGAATGATCTGCTCCCCTTATCAAACCTGCTAACAGAGGAGCCTGTGACCCCCTAATAAAAAATATATAAATTCTGTAATCCAAATAAGGAGTCTCATTAAAGCAGGGATGAAATAGAATATATCTTAATAACACAACCCCCCCCCCATAGAAAGTTACACTAATAGGACAGTTGATAAGTGGGGCAGTGGATAAATAATTAAAAATCTTGTTATCTGCAACCTAAGAGGACAAGTAATCCCTCAATCTAGGTCAAATGAGGGGAGATAGAGCCACCTCTTCCTCCATTTGCATACTGCTTCATACAATTGCCATTTTTATAAGGTTTATCTGTATCTTTGAGAGAAATGCAGTCATCATTTGAAAGGGCAGACTCACTTATTTCAAACAATGTGTTCCCTGTTTCTAACACCAAAAGACAGAGAAAATTCCATGTATTAAGAGTATGGTAGGGATACCTACTCTTTACTGCATAAGAAAAACATGTTCCTGTAGCTGGGGGTCACATGGGTCCACTGCCCATCCATCCCCTTGATGTGAAATAGAAACACAAGCGATTGACAACATTGTTTACTGGTGGTAGCCATCATTGAGTGGAACTTCATCTTCCTAAAGCAAGCAGTGCAAAGGAAAGTGTAGAGAAATTAAGACCAAGCAAGAGGATATCTGGCTTTTGGAAGTTGAAAGGTAAGTATCACTGCCTTCTTAAAGGACCACTAAACACAGTAGAATTAGGATATCACAATCAATACACAAAAAATAAAAAGACAATGCAAAATCACTTAGGTTGAATTTTCAAAGAGTAATAGATTTTCTGACGAATTTAAAAGTAAGTTCAATTTTCCTTCCCACTGCATCATGTTGTCACATACTGAATACGTATATACTTATATGTATATTCTGAAAATTCTTGCACATGCTCAGTAGCAGTTGGTGCCTCAGAACATGCGCATATAAAAAGATTGTGCATATTCTGATAATGGAAGTAAATTGAATAGTTGTTTAAAATCAGTTGCCTTATCTTACTTAGAGCCAATAACCTTTGTTTTGCCTGTGGGCCCAATGAGTTTTCAATCTGCTCCTAGTTCCTGCTGTTTTCTGCACTTAAGTGCTTAAGAGTTATTATTATTATTATTATTATTATTATTATTATTATTATATATTTGTAGAGCATCAACAGATTGTGCAGTGCTATCAGTATACAATAGGTGGAATATACAATGGCAACATTTATAATGGGCAGTAACTAGACATGTGCGATTCGGTTCGATTCGGAAATTCAGAAAATTCGGAAAATTCTGAAATTCGGATCGAACCGAATCTCCGAATTAAAATAGTGCTGAAACTACCGAATAAATCCGAATAACTTCGGATTTATTCGGATTTATTCGGTAGATTCGGATGGCCATGGTTTACAATAGTATTGTACAGTATATTAGGTTATATCACTCTGCTATGGGTTACACCTAATGTACAGTACATAATACTAGTCTAATCCCACCTAACACTTACCAAAATTCCGAATTTCCGAACCGAATTGAACCAAATCCAGCCGAATAAATCCGAAACAAATCTGAACCGAATTTATTCAAATCCGAATGAATCCGAAACAAATCCGAACCAAATTGATTCAAATATTTCCGAATTTGAATCGATCCGAACCGAAATTAGAAAAAATCTGAATCGATTCGAACCGAACCGAACTGAATTTTTTCGCCATGCACATGTCTAGCAGTAACAGACCAGATACATGAATGTGATTTATAGGGCAGATGGGTTTGTGAGCTTACAGGCAAACAATGTGATTTTTAAAAAAAAAATCACATCTGGGGGCCGATTTATTATGCGCCGTATTTTTCGAAATACATCTGTTTCCATGCGAGCCTTCACTGCTGATCCTTAACTCATACGCCTCCTCTGAGGTGGCGGACAGCAATCCCCCCGATCGTGTACGATCGGGTTGATTGACAACCCCTGCTAGTGGCTGATTGCCTTCAAATCTGAAGGGGGCGGCATTGCACAAACAGTTCACTAGAACTGCTTGTAAAATGTTAAATGCAGAAGAGTATGCTGTCGGCATTCAGTGATGTCTGGCCGACATGATCTGCTACAGCAGGTCATGTCCACCAGACATTGATAAATCGGCCCCCTGGAGTGTAACATTATGATTGTAATATCAGTGCAAATCTAAAGACTGACTGAGCTTTTTACCCTAAGGTAATACATGTAATATGTTTTTAATTCAGTAGCCTGGTATAGGGCATTAATAATCAACATTTTTAGTAGGATATTACCCAGAAGGGTAATAATCAATGCATTTTTAAAAATAATGAGGGTTAATTTTATATATCTATTTATGTATTTAACATTGATATTGTTTTTTATTAATTACTAGTCCTAAAGCCCGTGTACACGGGCCATTTTTTGCAGTACAGCGGTCCCACCCCTTGCTCTCTCTCTATATGCCCTCTCTTTTACTCTCTCTTTCTCCCCTCTCTTTTGCTCTCTCTCTCCCCCCTCTCTTTTGTGCTCTCTCCCCCCTCTCTTTTGTGCTCTCTCCACCCTCTCTTTTGTGCTCTCTCCACCCTCTCTTTTGTGCACTCTCCCCCCTCTCTTTTGTGCACTCTCCCACCTCTCTTTTGTGCACTCTTCCCCCTCTCTTTTGTGCACTCTCCCCCCTCTCTTTTGTGCTCTCCCCCCTCTCTTTTGTGCTCTCTCCCCCCCTCTCTTTTGTGCTCTCTCCCCCATCTCTTTTGTGCTCTCTCCCCTCTCTCTTTTGTGCTCTCTCCCCCCTCTCTTTTGTGCTATCTCCCCCTCTCTTTTGTGCTCTCTCCCCCCTCTCTTTTGTGCTCTCTCCCCCCTCTCTTTTGTACTCTCTCCCCCCTCTCTTTTGTGCTCTCTCCCCCCTCTCTTTTGTGCTATCTCCCCCCTCTCCTTTGCTCACTCTCCCCAATCCCTTTTGCTCACTCTCCCCCCTCTCTTTATCCCCCTCTTCTGCTCTCACTATCCCCTTCTTTTTAGAGCTCTCTGTCTTACTCACTGTGCACAGCCACACACCCGGCACCTGGCCCCGCCTAGCCCCGCCGCGCCATGCTCGGCCCCGCCCATGTCACGGGCGGCCCCGTCCGGTCACACTCATGCCACACCTGGGCCCGCCCATACCACGCCCGCCTGCCACGTCCACTCCACCACATGCGACACCGGGGGAAGACAGTTAGAAGGCCAGGTGTGTTTGTCCTCGTGCGCAGTCTCTACTGCGCATGACGGCTTCAGACAAACACACTTGGCCTTTTATAATATAGGATGAATTAAAGTGTGTATTTGTTTTTTTCTATGAGAACAGTATTTTATAAGTATATTTATATAAATTTATTTATGTATCATACATCGATATTGGATTTTTTATCAATTTTTTTATGAATTAAAGCGTGTATTTGGTCTATCTTTTAGTATTTTATAGGTATGTTAATGAACTTTTGCATAATTTTGTTGCCAAACTGTTATATTAGGTAAGGACTGTAACAGATTCTATAACAAATTGTGGTACATATGCCAAGATGCACGCCTGATATACGTAATCAGGGGGTGTGTGGAAGTCAGCCTGATGATTGGTATAGATGTTACCCAATAGGAGGAGCAATCCAAATTTAAAGAGGATCCACGCAAATTTTTGAATCAGTGCCTAGAGTCTTGACAAAGTCTGCAGAACCTGGACAAAACGTGTAGACGGAGAGGACACAGTTTCAAGACAACATTGTTGCAGCTAAGGTTAAAGAGACTTATTGCAAGGTCACCATCTACGGAATCCATATGTTACAACGGGATACAGACGGAAGTAATACCAGCTATTTGGAGACCGGAAGCTGTACACTGTGTGTTGTCAAAGGCGCTTGTATCATTGCTATTTTGTAAGTGCAACATGTTTATATGCGCATAGTTGATACATTAAACAACTTACCTTGAGTTGCGGTTGCGCTCTCTTTTCTTCTGTTTCCAATACATGTAATATATTTCACTACTTCTGAATCTACCTAGAATTTTTATGTGCAAGTTTATCATAGAATTTGAACACAATTAAATGAGAGGTTCTCCAAGTGATAAACTTAGGCGGAAATACAATTGTTTAAATCCTCATTTCATTTGATACTACATAAATGATCATCATATACAAAAAATATCCTTTAACTGCATATACATTATACAGTATATATATATATATATATATATATATATATATATATATATATATATATATATATTTATATAAACAGTATAAAGGTGGCCCTCGATTTACGCTGGTTAAATTTGAGCCGTTTCAGAATAACAACCTTTTTTTTCAGTCATGTGACTGCTATTGAAAAGCATTGAGAAGCATTGCATTGATTAAAATAGCCAGTAGGTGGAGCTGTCCGCTTGTGTTGCAGCAAAGACATGCAAACCCAAGCACACAAACAGACTGGAATTAATTAGTCTAGCTAGAAATGAGCTATCGAGCAGCTTTCATAGGAACAAGATCTTCATGTCTATAAATCAGTCCAGATTGGAATGCATAGAAATAACTGTTTGCAGAAAAATGCAAGTAAAGTCTGTGTTGTGTGATTATAAGGTCTATAATGCAGTTTAGCAAATGTTTTTGTTCATTTAACTTGGTTTAATTATATATTCTGTGTTGTGTGATTATTTGATACTGTTTATAATGCTGTTTAGCATTTAAAGTCTTAATTGCAAAGCTTTAAAAATAATGTATTAGGTGTTACTTATGACAATTTTTTAGAGGGGTTTGGAACCTAACTCCCTCACTTCCCATTGACTTACATTATAAACTGGGTTTCAATTTACAACGGCTAATTGTCTCCAACTTTACTAAGAATGTTAGAGAACCAGAAGACATTACCTTACACCTACCTACACTTACACTTTTGTTATGTCATAGCCCTTCCTTTATAAAAAATTATCCAATATTGCATTTTGTAGCCCCATATTTTCAGGGGCATCAAAATGATGGCATATATCATAAATTACGGGAAACTAAACACAATTTCTTTTTCTTTCATGACTCATTTACTTCTGTTATCACATTTTCTTAATTTTCTTGGTATCTTTTTTGGAACACTAGATGGCTGAAGCTTTGCAAGAATGTTATTCATGTGCAAGAGTTCTAGATGGATGCACTATTCCCTGCTATGTAGTGCTCCAGACACCTACCTAGGTATCTCTTCAATTAAGAATTCCATAGGAATGAAGCAAATTTGATAATTGAAGTAAATTGGAAAAATTTTAAAAAATCCTAAACTCTGACTGAATTGCCAAAAAAAAAATTGTGTGTCATATCCCTTTAAGCACTGCATTACAAAATACGTTTTAAAGCAATTTAATGCCAGCATTTTGTTAGCCCAATGAGCAAGACATGTATACACTTTTTTAAAATGCCTGGTGAACTCTGTGCACCTGGTTTCCTTTGATGTAGAAAATGAGGCTGGTTTTAGAGGACGTTCTTACCTCGGATTACTGGCCATCTACACCTGATGAATTCACCTGCTGAAAGTTTGATTGAGCTCACTGCATTTGCTGCTTTCAAGTTTGCAAACATTGGAGGACGTTTTTACCTCATGCTAAAGTTTTGATTCGATCAGGACTTTGAGCCTCTCATGCCTACTATCACCTAACTATCTTTCATGGAGGACAGTTACAACATTGATGTTCAGGTCATATACTAAATGTAACATGTCATTTGAGCTTTGATACAGTGGGTCTTTGAATATGCCACATATTGTTATTCTCACATTCATCTGGGAATCTTTTAATTATTTTTGCTATTCTCGCATTCTTGATATGTAAGTAAGTATATATGCCTAGTTTTGTGTCACCCACTGCAGTAGTATAACGATAATTTCACTGGTTTTGACATAACATTGGATGCCTTTAGTCTTTGCTGTTTTATTTTTGTAATAAACCCATTTGCATTTACCTGAGTCCGTGTGCACATGTTTTTTGGTCTGACAAAATCCTCCAGCCATATATCTACATCTTTAAGAGTGCTGTAATCCCCCACTTTTCACAGTATCTCATTTAGTTCTACTGTGTCTTACTCTTTTATTAATTATTCTGAACTAATTATCTAACATAAGTAGCTCTTGAAGTAGCACCTTAGAAAGTAATTTTGTAATGACATTTGCAGTGGTAAATTTCCTAAGCCTTCATCTATGTCAGTAAACAATCTAACTTTTTCAGCTATTGAAAAGCAAATGGACATACAACTATGAAATCTCATTTTGTATAGGGTTGTAACACCTCCCTAACTGTACAGGATCACTCTTGTACCCAAATTAAAAGATATGTCACCAGGGAGGGTTTTAAATGATATAAATGGTCACTAATGGACCACTGAAAGGAGTTAACTAAACTAGGATCTGACACTTAATAGTGAAAAGTGGACAGACTGATAGATTAACATTTATAGTTAAGGAGATGACATAGAGGTAAGTATTACAGAACTAACCTATAACTTAGATTAAAACATTGCTTTAACAACTGGTAAAGGGGTGAGATCTAAATCTTAGATGGATGTAAAATGGGACAAACCTCTTAAACAATTATATTGGTAAGGCTTCGTATGCTAAATTGTTTGGGTTTTGGGATTTCATAAATCACAACCTATAAAAGCGTATAATTTAGTAGCTCAAATTGTGGATAATATTGTGACCGATATAGGATCTGATGTGAAAACTACTGGACTAAAGAATAATAAGAGCGAGACAAATCCGTTAGGGGCTTGGTCCTCAAATTATGTTTGGTTATTAGATGTAGATATCAGCCTTGAGTAGGGAATAGGAGGTCAGCTAGTAATCAGTATCACATATATGTGACATAATTATGTTGAATGTGTATTTTATCTCCAGCTGACACCCAAGTATTAATAATAATGAGGCATTTGTTAATGGTTTAAGAGTACAAAGGACATACTTTGTGAGTTAACATAAAATTATTGACACAGGTGCAAATGGATATGAGATCTTACTTGGGAAAGAATCTCACTCTCTTACCCTCCCCCCCCCCCAGTAGAAGTAATAAGAGTGCTGGAGACCTCTTTCCTGTATGGCTGTAAGTATTCCCCTTGCTTGGATTGGTCAGCCGCATTCCTCTGAGCTGGGGTGGAGGCTTTGTCAGTTATCCCTGCCTGACTTCCTGCTGCAACATCTGGAGGTGTATGTGCGGAGGCTTTAGTGGAATCAGAAGAGGAGTCCTCTATTGACCTTAATGGTAGTACCTTTTCTCTTTCTTCCAGTGTAGAGGTCCCGATCATATGACGTACAGATTAAGCTAATGTTGTGAGGCTGTTGAATCTTTTAGACATGTTGGGCTCAAAATCGGAGATCGCACTTCGAGGTATATTGTAGATCTCACCCATTTGGTCCGTCATGACAACGCTTTATTAGCGAAGTAGTGGAATTATTGGCAGATCAAGAGCTGCTTTTACCCGGAGTACTGGCGGAGGGGGGGGGGGGGGTGTTGTGCACATGTAAGAAGGGCTGAATCAGGACCCAGGTAGTAGTAAATGGCATGTTCTTAAATCAACCAAATGTGTGTTAAGAAAATACAATTCACTGAAGATAATTGTAGGGTATGGGTAATAAAGGGATTATTTAGCTTTTTAAACAATACAAATTCTGGTGTAGACTGTCCCTTTAACTATGATTGAGGCAGTCCAGCTCACACTTTTAACAGGTATTTTTAAACAAAAGGTGGCAAAAAATCAATGTAAAAATGCAATGTTGTTTTCCTTAATTGAGCATTTTACAAATGTTAAAGGTACATTAAACCCACATTTTTTCTTTCATAATTTAGAAAGAGCATGTCATTTAAACAACTTTCTAAATTACTTCTATGATCTAATTTGCTTCTTTTTTTCAAAAAAAATCTTTTGATGAAAAGCATATCTAGATAGGCTCAGTAGCTGCTGATTGGTGACTGCACATAGAGGCCTCGTGTGATTGGCTCACCCATGTGCATTGTTATTTCTTCAACAAAGGATATCTAAAGAATGAAGCAAATTAGACAATAGAAGTAAATTGCAATGTTGCTTAAAATTGTATTCTCTATCTGAATCATGAAACAAAAATATTGAGTTTAATGTCCCTTTAAGTGTAATGATCTCTTTAATTTAAAGTATTATTAACATTTTTTACCAATATATGTGGTAAAATATAAATTTTCTATACTATGTGGAAGGTATAATGTGCAGGTATATCTTGCGTATAAACTAGCAACATCAGGAAAAAAATATTTTTATTTAAAAAAATGTAATTTAATATTCTTCTCTGAGTAGATATTTTAAACTAAAATAGTACACAGAACTATGCTGATTGATGTCCTGTTTTGAAAAAAAAAAAAAAGCAGAAATGGAAATGCTATTTTTTCTTTTGAAGCTTTTAGAAATTTACAAAAAATATTTCCTTTCATTATTCTCAATGGGCATGAAACAGAAAAGCCACATATATTAAGTTCAGAGAAGAACGCTTAGACTTTTTGAGTATATAATGGTTTGTATGACCTTTCCTGCTGAAGGTTAACACAATCCCTTTCAGTAAACTCAGAATCACTTCTATAATAAATCATTTTTGAGATGATTAGATTTTAAAAAGGTAGTTATTCATGATGACGGAGCAGACAGACTCACAAAAAATAAAATAAATATATATATATATATGTATATATACACACACATGCACCGTGTAAACATGTGCATATATAGTATATATGGGTATGAATTTCCCTATTAATAGCATTATAAGGTAGGTGCAAATATTAAAGATAAGGATAAATACCTCACTTAAAAAAATATGCTGCTTTACAATTTAATTAGCCATTTTATATATATATATATATATAATATATATATATATATATATATATATATATATATATATATATATATATATATATATATATATATATATATATACTGTATATATTTTACAAGTGTTAAGTGTAATGGTCCATCTGTAGATATGCATGTGTTTCTTTTAATGTTGATTGGACTAGTTACTTTTTCACTCTGGACTGTTAACTTTTCTTTCCTGACTATATTGATATTTTTCTATTACCATTTATTTGCTGAATATAACTGATTGAAAAAGAAATCAAACAGTAAATATGGCATGTGTAACAGTTGGAGCACCCTTTACAGTCATTACTTAGTAACATTGCCTGTGAGAGAAATCACTGTCTACAAATGATTTTGTAGCCCGCTTACAGTCTTTCTCTTCTTGCTTTAGGAATATCTCTCCTATTTTGCTTACAGAATATGTGTAGTTCATAAATAATATTTGTGAGGTCTGAAGACCATTCAAACACTTTAATATGTCAGTTATTGAAGTAGTTCTTGGTTGATTTTAAGGGGTGCTTTGGATCACTGTCTTGTTGAAATTTTCCAAACCGTTTTCAACTTCAGTTCCTTCACTTTCCGTTAGACATTAGCTTCTAGGATTTATTCAGTATAAAACATTATTCCTAATACCTTTACATTGTTTCCTGTGTCACTGGCAGCCACACTCGCTCAAAATATAATAGATCTACCCCCAGGATTTGGCTATTTGTACTTTTCTTCATTTTTTTCCAAATGTATCTATGGTGAAATAGCCAAAGAGCTTAAAGTGGTATGAAACCCACAATTTTTCTTTTGTGATTCCGATAGCGCATGTAATTTAAAACAACTTTTCAGTTTACTTCTGTTATCTAATTTGCTATTTTCTCTTGCTATCCTTTGTTGAAAAGAATAGCGAGGTAGGCTCAGGAGCACCAAAGCACTACTAGGAGCTAGCTGCATATTGGTTGCTGCACATATATGCCTCTGGTCATTGGTTTACTTGATATGTTCAGCTAGCTCACAGTAGTGCATTGCTGCTCCTCAACAATGGATATCAAGAGAACAAAGAAAATGTGATAATAGAAGTAAATTTGAAAGTTGTTTAAAATTATATGTTCTATCTGTATCATGAAAGAAAAGAATTTAATTTTCCCTTTAATTTTTTCTTTAGCCTCTTAACTGCAGATGACAACACGTGGTCATGATCTGCACAATGCAATAAGTTACCATAAGTCCTCTTCTTGGGGGATGCTTTAAGAGCTAATCTCAGGCCCCATGCACTTTACCTATGCCTCCATGGTGGCCAAGTGGACTGGCATTATGGGGGTAGTAGTTAAACGCATAGTTAAACAAGGAATTCATTTAAAAAAATGTAATGCTTTGACAAACATGGTATTTTAGTTTTATACTAGAATATGTCCCTTTAAAAAATCCCTGAGTACTTCCATAATGCAGTTATAAGTTTCTGCTTAACTGGATAAAGGGTCAACTTGCCCAAGAGAGACCATATACACTATGGGATTTAAACTGATTTATTCTTTTCAGAAGCAACATGGATACTGCCACAAAGCTTGTTTTCCCTTATGGATTTTAGATTTTAAACAGCAACTAGAAATAAAAATGAGCTGAGATCAATATCCATGTTACACTTTTATTCACAGCTATGACATTCAGGCAGATGGTGTAGGATACGTATTGATGCGTCAACAATGGCAGTAAAGCCATCTTCTAAACTCTAATGACAGATGACAAAAAGGTTCTCAACCACAGCTCTGAGAAAGTCTATCTTTAAAATATAAAGAGCTTTCAAAAATGAAGAATCGTGATGTGAATTATCTCATTCAGGCTTTCTAACCAGAGTTTTAGGACATATCATGAAGAATAATGACACTGAAGGCTATTGTTGCAACAAGTTGTACAGTCTTCAATTTCCCAAGAGAGTTTACATTGCTCTTTTTTTCTGAAATCTAGCTACAATAATGTTATAGGTTATAGTTAATCTCTGAGTTGAGTTTCAGTGGTAAGACATAGGCATTTGTTAGAAAAAGTATAGGGAAGGTAATGAGAAAAAAACAATTAAATAAATGGTGATGGCTTTATTTTAAGAATAATAAAATAAGCTTCTACTACAAATCCCAGTGCTGTTGATAGCTAGGTCTCTGATATGAGTCACATGCAGTCACCCCGTCTCTCACTGCAAGACCACAAGAGATAAACTCAGTACACCCTTAATAAGTTATCAACATTGTTAAGGCAAGTAATAGAACTAGCATTTAAACCAGCATCCCGATGAGAAAGCCCATCCTATAGAACATTATACTGCAATAGATGAAAATGGGTTTTGTACTACTTAAATGATTTTCAATACATTTTGGTAAAGGATCTTTTTATCACATGGTGCCCTCCTTTACAGCTTCTATCTATAATCTATCTATCTATCTATCTATCTATCTATCTATCTATCTATCTATCTATCTATCTATCTGTCTGTCTGTCTGTCTGTCTGTCTGTCTGTCTGTCTGTCTGTATCTATAAATCAATTGATCTATCTGTATCTGTCTGTCAATCTATCTATCTATCTATCTATCTATCTATCTATCTATCTATCTATCTGTCACTATTACATGCACAAACATGCAAATGCACCCACACACATATATATAGAGATACAGATTTATTTATGCATATTATAATGAAATGACTTAAAAACAAGAAATTTACAGATCTTAATTTAAATAATAAATAAAATTATCATGTATTTGCAGTGGTTGTGAGAATATTGCTCAGTTTTGTAAAGGGACATAACCCCCCCCCAAAAAAAATAAAATAAATATATAAGTATGTAATTTTAGCACTAGCAACCTTCCATTATTAAAGACCAGGTAGACAAGGTTCACTCTTGGAAACCTTTTCCATCTAGCATCTCACTAATCACGCAACATCTGCTGCCTGCATTTAACATTGCACCAGCAATTTAACATTACACAACCAATTGCGCAAGACCAAGACTTGTCAATCATCCCGATTAATCTGATTGGGATGATTTTACTCTGTGAGCCTTCAGGTGTGGGAGAGGTTAAAGGGACAGTGTACACTAATATTTTCTCCCCTTTAATGTGTTACCAATTATCTATTTTACTACTAGTCGGCTAGATTACGAGTTTTTGTCGGTAAGGCTGTGCAGTGCTAACAAGCCTTTTTTTTCTTAACGCTCACTTAAGCCAACGCTGGTATTACGAGTTTTCTTCAAGCCTGCGTTAGCCTCAGAAAAGTCAGCGTAGAGCAGAATTTAGCTCCACATCTCACCTCAATACCAGCGCTGCTTAAGTCAGCGGTGAGCTGGCTAAATGTGCTTGTGCACAATTTCCCCATAGGAAACAATGGGGCTGAGCTGGATGGAAAAAAAAACTAACACCTGCAAAAAAGCAGCGTTCAGCTCCTAATGCAGCCCCATTGTTTCCTATGTGGAAATTAATTGTATTTCTGCACCTAACACCCTAACATGAACCACAAATCTAAACACCCCTAATCTTACACTAATCTTACCTAATCTTACACCCCTAATCTGCCGCCCCCGACATCATTGCCACCTACATTATATTATTAACCCCTAATCTTCCGCTCCGGACACCGCCGCCACCTACATTATACTTATGAACCCCTAATCTACTGCCCCCAACATCGTCAAACCCTACATTATATTTATTAACCCCTAATCTGCTCCCACCAAGGTCGCCACAACTATATTACATTTTTTAACCCCTAATCTGTCGCCGCCAACGTCGCTGCCACTATAATAAATTTATTAACCCCTAAACCTAAGTCTAACCCCAACCCTAACACCCCCCTAACTTAAATATAATTTAAATACATCTAAATAAATTTACTACAATTAAATAAATTATTCCTATTTAAAATGAAATAATTACCGATAAAATAAACCCTAAGCTAGCTACAATATAACTAATAGTTACATTGTAGCTACTTTAGGATTTATCTTTATTTTACAGGCAACTTTGTATTTATTTTAACTAGGTACAATAGTTATTAAATAGTTATTAACTATTTAATAAAGTCCTAGTTAAAATAAGTACAAATTTACACTACACTATCATTGAATTAATTACATAAATTACCTACAATTAACTACAATTAAATTAAATAAACTAAAGTACAAAAAAAACACTAAATTACAGAAAATAAAAAAAGAATTACAAATTTTTTATACTAATTACACCTAATCTAACCCCCCTAATAAAATAAAAAAGACCCCCAAAATAATAAAATTCCCTACCCTATAGTAAATTACAAATAGCCCTTAAAAGGGCCTTTTGCGGGGAATTGCTCCAAAGTAATCAGCTCTTTTACCTGTAAAAAAAATACAATACCCCCCAACATTAAAACCCACAACCCACACACCAACCCTACTCTAAAACAAACCCAACCCCCCTTAAAAAACACTACCCCCTTGAGGATCACCCTATCTTGAGCCGTCTTCACCCAGCCTTCTGCCGGTCTGGATGTCCTCTTCTGGCCGGATCGGATGAAGACTTCTGCCCCTCTGGATGTCCACTTGTGCCCGGCTGGGTGAAGACGGCTCAAGGTAGGGTGATCTTCAAAGGGGTAGTGTTAGGTTTTTTTAAGGGGGGATTGGGTGGGTTTTAGAGTAGGGTTGGGTGTGTGGGTGGTGGGTTTTAATGTTGGGGGGTATTGTATTTTTTTAAAGGTAAAAGAGCTGATTACTTTAGGGCAATGTCCCGCAAAAGGCCCTTTTAAGGGCTATTTGTAATTTAGTATAGGGTAGGGAATTTTATTATTTTGGGGGGCTTTTTTATTTTATTAGGGGGGTTAGATTAGGTGTAATTAGTATAAAAAATTGTAATTCTTTTTTTATTTTCTGTAATTTAGTGGGGGTTTTTGTAATTTAGTTTATTTTATATAATTGTAGTTAATTGTAGCTAATTTATGTAATTAATTTAATGATAGTGTAGTGTTAGGTGTAATTGTAATTTAGGTTAGGATTTATTTTACAGGTAGGGTTTATAGGGTAGGGAATTTTATTATTTTTGGGGGCTTTTTATTTTATTAGGGGGATTAGATTAGGTGTGATTAGTTTAAAAAAACTTGTAATTTTTTTTTATTTTCTGTAATTTAGTGTTTGTTTTTGTACTTAAGTTTATTTTATTTAATTGTATTTAATTGTAGTTAATTGTAGGTAATTCATTTAATGATAGTGTAGTGTTAGGTGTAATTGTAATTTAGGTTAGGATTTATTTTACAGGTAAATTTGTACTTATTTTAACTAGGAAGTTATTAAATAGTTAATAACTATTTAATAACTATTGCACCTAGTTAAAATAAATACAAAGTTGCCTGTAAAATAAAAATAAATCCTAAGCTAGCTACAATGTAACTATTAGTTATATTGTAGCTAGCTTAGGGTTTATTTTATCAATATTTAGTTTTAAATAGGATTAATTTATTTAATAGTAGTAAATTTATTTCATTTTATTTAAATTATATTTAAGTTAGGGGGTGTTAGGGTTAGGGTTAGATTTAGGATTAGTGGTTAATAAATTTAATATAGTAGCGGCGACATTGGGGTCGGCAGATTAGGGGTTAATAAATGTAGGTAGGTGTCGGCGATGTTAGGGACAGCAGATTAGGGGTTAATAAAATTTAACTAGTGTTTGCGAGGTGGGAGTTCGGTGGTTTAGGGGTTAATAAATTTATTAAAGTGGCGGCGATGTTCAGTCGGCAGATTAGGGGTTAAACATTTTAGTTAAGTGTTTCCGATGTGGGGGGGCCTCGGTTTAGGGGTTAATAGGTAGTTTATGGGTGTTAGTTTACTTTTTAGCACTTTAGTTAAGAGCTTAATCTCTTAACTACTGACTTTTAAATGCGGTAGGAGTCTTGCCAGGAGATAGTCTACCACTCACTCTTTCAGGCGATCGTAATACCGGCATTAGGAAAATCCCATAAAAAAATAGGATACGCAATTGACGTAAGGGGATTTGCGGTATGCTAAAATCGCAGAAAAAAGTGAGCGGTAGACCCTCTCCTGCCTGACTTGTAATACCAGCGGGCGTTAAAAAGCAGCGTTGGGACCCCTCAGTGCTGCTTTTTAAGGCTAATGCAATACTCGTAATCTAGCCGAGTGTGTATTACATTATCTACAAATAGTTTATCCTTTATTTTTTCCCATTTGAAATAGATGATCATGTCTATCGTTTCCCAACCCTTAATGAACATTTTTGAACTTAAGTTCTGGTTACACAAAAAACATGTAAACAAAAAGGTTTAATTCAAATAGTGCTGCCAGTAATTGTCGGAGACTAAGAGGAATTGAACTGTTGATTTTCCATTGTCCTCTCCATGACTCTGATAATCTAAATATCTTTGGGCTGGGAGATTATTAAAGAACTAGTTGATAAGCCTGCCCAGATGTAGAAAACAACCTATTTTATAACTCTTCTTTTATATAAATATTTAAGCTACAGGTGTAGCAATACTATAATTATAATGGACTACTGTCTTAAATATATCAAACATACTTTCTTTATAATAAACTACAGATATAGCCACACTTTATTTGGACAAACTACTGTTCCAAATAAATACAAGATTTCTTCTCTAACCTAACACCCCCTTAAATCAACCCAAATTACCTAAACTAATACATTCTAAAGTTACGAAAAAAAACAACTAAGTTTACAAAAAATAAAAAAGGCTAACATTACAGAAAATAAAAAATCAAATTACCAAATTTAACAAAATTAAACCTAATCCCTATCCGCTAGATTTGGAGTTTTGTCGGTAATGACCCGAAAAACTAACGCCGGCTTTTTTCTGGCCGCACCATAAAAATAACTCTGGTATTGAGAGTCCACATAAAGGCTGCGTTAGGCTCCAAAAAAGGAGCGTAGAGCATTTTTAACGCAGCTTCAACTCTCGATACCAGAGTTGCTTACGGACGCGGCCAGCCTCAAAAACGTGCTCGTGCACGATTCCCCCATAGGAAACAATGGGGCTGTTTGAGCTGAAAAAAAACCTAACACCTGCAAAAAAGCCGCGTTCAGCTCTTAAAGCAGCCCCATTGTTTGCTATGCGGTAACCCTTCCTACGTCTGCACTTAACACTCTAACATGTACCCCGAGTCTAAACACCCCTAACCTTACACTTATTAACCCCTAATCTTCCGCCCCCGTTATCGCTGACCCCTGCATATTATTATTAACCCCTAATCTGCCGCTCCGTAAACCGCCGTTACTTACATTATCCCTATGTACCCCTAATCTGCTGCCCTAACATCTCCGACCCCTATATTATATTTATTAACCAACGTCGCCTCCACCTGCCTACACTTATTAACCCCTAATCTGCCGACCGGACCGCACCGCTACTATTATAAAGTTATTAACCCCTAATCCGCCTCACTAACCCTATCATAAATAGTATTAACCCCTAATCTGCCCTCCCTAACATCGCCGACACCTAACTTCAAACATTAACCCCTAATCTGCCGACTGGAGCTCACCGCTATTCTAATAAATGTATTAACCCCTAAAGCTAAGTCTAACCCTAACACTAACACCCCCCTAAGTTAAATATAATTTACATCTAATGAAATTAATTAACTCTTATTAAATAAATTATTCCTATTTAAAGCTAAATACTTACCTGTAAAATAAATCCTAATATAGCTACAATATAAATTATAATTATATTATAGCTATTTTAGGATTAATATTTATTTTACAGGTAACTTTGTATTTATTTTAACCAGGTACAATAGCTATTAAATAGTTAAGAACTATTTAATAGCTAAAATAGTTAAAATAATTACAAATTTACCTGTAAAAGAAATCCTAACCTAAGTTACAAATAAACCTAACACTAGACTATCAATAAATTAATTAAATAAACTACCTACAATTACCCTAACACTACACTATCAATAAATTAATTAAATACAATTGCTACAAATAAATACAATTAAATAAACTAGCTAAAGTACAAAAATAAAAAAGAACTAAGTTACAAAAAATAAAAAAATATTTACAAACATAAGAAAAATATTACAACAATTTTAAACTAATTACACCTACTCTAAGCCCCCTAATAAAATAACAAAGCCCCCCAAAATAAAAAAAATGCCCTACCCTATTCTAAATTACTAAAGTTCAAAGCTCTTTTACCTTACCAGCCCTGAACAGGGCCCTTTGCGGGGCATGCCCCAAGAAATACAGCTCTTTTGCCTGTAAAAAAAAACATACAATACCCAAGCCCCCCAACATTACAACCCACCACCCACATACCCCTAATCTAACCCAAACCCCCCTTAAATAAACCTAACACTAAGCCCCTGAAGATCATCCTACCTTGTCTTCACCATACCAGGTTCACCGATCGGTCCAGAAGAGCTCCTCCGATGTCCTGATCCAAGCCCAAGCGGGGGGCTGAAGAGGTCCATGATCCGGCTGAAGTCTTCATCCAAGCGGGGCAGAAGAGGTCTTCCATCCGATTGAAGTCTTCATCCAAGCGGCATCCATCCGGAGCGAAGCGGCAGCATCCTGAAGACCTCCACCGTGGAACATCCATCCTGGCCGACGACTGAACGACGAATGACGGTTCCTTTAAATTACGTCATCCAAGATGGTGTCCCTCAAATTCCGATTGGCTGATAGGATTCTATCAGCCAATCGGAATTAAGGTAGGAATATTCTGATATGCTGATGGAATAAGCCAATCAGAATCAAGTTCAATCCGATTGGCTGATCCAATCAGCCAATCAGATTGAGCTTGCATTCTATTGGCTGATCGGAACAGCCAATAGAATGCGAGCTCAATCTGATTGGCTGATCGGATCAGCCAATCGGATTGAACTTGATTCTGATTGGCTGATTCCATCAGCCAATCAGAATATTCCTACCTTAATTCCGATTGGCTGATAGAATCCTATCAGCCAATCGGAATTCGAGGGACGCCATCTTGGATGACGTCATTTAAAGGAACGGTCATTCGTTGTTCAGTCGTCGGCCAGGATGGATGTTCCGCGGTGGAGGTCTTCAGGATGCTGCCGCTTCGCTCCGGATGGATGCCGCTTGGATGAAGACTTCAATCGGATGGAAGACCTCTTCTGCCCCGCTTGGATGAAGACTTCAGCCGGATCATGGACCTCTTCAGCCCCCCGCTTGGGCTTGGATCAGGACATCGGAGGAGCTCTTCTGGACTGATCGGTGAACCTGGTATGGTGAAGACAAGGTAGGATGATCTTCAGGGGCTTAGTGTTAGGTTTATTTAAGGGGGGTTTGGGTTAGATTAGGGGTATGTGGGTGGTGGGTTGTAATGTTGGGGGGCTTGGGTATTGTATGTTTTTTTTTACAGGCAAAAGAGCTGTATTTCTTGGGGCATGCCCCGCAAAGGGCCCTGTTCAGGGCTGGTAAGGTAAAAGAGCTTTGAACTTTAGTAATTTAGAATAGGGGTAGGGCATTTTTTTATTTTGGGGGGCTTTGTTATTTTATTAGGGGGCTTAGAGTAGGTGTAATTAGTTTAAAATTGTTGTAATATTTTTCTTATGTTTGTAAATATTTTTTTATTTTTTGTAACTTAGTTCTTTTTTATTTTTTGTACTTTAGCTAGTTTATTTAATTGTATTTATTTGTAGCAATTGTATTTAATTAATTTATTGATAGTGTAGTGTTAGGTTAAATGTAGGTAATTGTAGGTAGTTTATTTAATTAATTTATTGATAGTCTAGTGTTAGGTTTATTTGTAACTTAGGTTAGGATTTCTTTTACATGTAAATTTGTAATTATTTTAACTATTTTAGCTATTAAATAGTTCTTAACTATTTAATAGCTATTGTACCTGGTTAAAATAAATACAAAGTTACCTGTAAAATAAATATAAATCCTAAAATAGCTATAATATAATTATAATTTATATTGTAGCTATATTAGGGTTTATTTTACAGGTAAGTATTTAGCTTTAAATAGGAATAATTTATTTAATAAGAGTTAATTAATTTCGTTAGATTTCAATTATATTTAACTTAGGGGGGTGTTAGTATTAGGGTTAGACTTAGCTTTAGGGTTAATACATTTATTAGAATAGCGGCGAGATTCGTTCGGCAGATTAGGGGTTAATAATTGAAGTTAGGTGTCGGCGATGTTAGGGAGGGCAGATTAGGGGTTAATACTATTTATGATAGGGTTAGTGATGCGGATTAGGGGTTAATAACTTTATTATAGTAGCGCTCAGGTCCGGTCGGCAGATTAGGGGTTAATAAGTGTAGGCAGGTGGAGGCGACGTTGAGGGGGGCAGATTAGGGGTTAATAAATATAATATAGGGGTCGGCGGTGTTAGGGGCAGCAGATTAGGGGTACATAAGTATAACGTAGGTGGCGGTCGGCAGATTAGGGGTTAAAAAATTTTTTTTGAGTGTCGGCGATGTGGGGGGACCTCGGTTTAGGGGTACATAGGTAGTTTATGGGTGTTAGTGTACTTTAGAGTACAGTAGTTAAGAGCTTTAGAAACCGGCGTTAGCCCAGAAAGCTCTTAACTAATGACTTTTTTCCAGCGGCTGGAGTTTTGTCGTTAGATGTCTAACGCTCACTTCAGAAACGACTCTAAATACCGGAGTTAGAAAAATCCCATTGAAAAGATAGGATACGCAATTTACGTAAGGGGATCTGCGGTATGGAAAAGTCACGGCTGAAAAGTGAGCGTTAGACCCTATTTTGAGTGACTCCAAATACCGGCGGTAGACTAAAACCAGTGTTAGGAGCCTCTAACGCTGGTTTTCACGGCTACCGCCAAACTCTAAATCTAGGCCTATGAAAATAAAAAAGCCCCCCAATATAAAAACACCCCCTACTCTAAGAATAAACTACCAGTAGCCCTTAAAAGGGCTTTTTGAAGGGCATTGCCCCAAGATAATCAGCTCTATTACAAAAAAAACACAATGTCCCACCTAACAGTAAACTCTCCCACCCCCCAAAATAAAAGAAGCTAATAAACACTAAAAAACCTAAACTATCTATTGCCCTGAAAAGTGCATTTGTTTGGGCATTGCCTTAAAAGGGCATTTAGCTCCTTTACTGCCCATCCCTAATCTAAATAAAACAAACCCCCCCAGGCGGTGAAGTCTTCTTCCAATTGCGACCTCTTCTTCCAGGAACATCCTGAGCGGAGCGGAGCTGAAGACTGATGACCAGGGATCTGAAGACTGGCAACCCTGGAACTGAAGGCCGGCGACCGCGGAGCCATGGAGCGTGGAGGATCCTCTTCGTACGATCTCCGCCATACACTGAATAGTGAATTCAAGGTACGTGATTAAAGATGGCGTCCCTTGAATTCCTATTGGCTGATTTAATTCTTCCAATTCAAATCAACTAATAGGATTAGAGCTACTCAAATCCTATTGGCTGTTCAAATCAGCCAATAGGATGAGAGCAAGTGAAATTCTATTGGCTATTCAAATTAGCCAATAGAATATCACTTGCTCTTATCCTATTGGCTGATTTGAACAGTCAATAAGATTTGAGTAGCTCTAATCCTATTGGCTTAGGTCAGTAGAGTTGTTAAGAATTCTGCAAGCTTGGGGTGCATGGCCAAGAGGCAGTCATGGCGGACGGAAAATCTCACAGCTCCGAAGCTTGACAAACTAAACTAATGATTTTCCATAGAGCCATCTGCAGCCTGACCAGATCAATTATATATTTGGCTTGCTGAAACTACCCACATCTGAAATATATGCTGTTACCACCACTCCGCAAATGGAGTTTGAAAGCGTAAGCAGATAGATATGAGATGGAGGCCTACCACACAGATCCTTATTCTATCCTCACGCAGATCCAATAAACGAAAAAGCGGGGGAGGCACCTAGTCATATTACTGGGACGCTAATAGAAGAGAACATCGGACACCTCTACAATACCCTTTGTCCCCAACTGCTACATTGCAGACAACGAATGGATCTAAAATATAACCAGCTTGCTCTCAACATTCGCTCACTGGGTGCAAGGGAGGACCACCTCAACATTCATACTGAGCCAGATGAGACAGCGGTGGGGCGATCCCAAGGGGAGGAGGGCTCAGATGCCCAAACATATACAAGGAAATGTGCTACCACAATACTGCACGTCCATCTATACACATCCAGACGCCCACCTACTTAGCAGCTGAAGCAACGATTAGTCCGGTGGACATGAGGGAAAGCTTCTCTTATGAGCAGACCGAGCGTGAGTTAGACCTCTCTCCAATGCTTTCTTAATCCGGAGTAGCCGCACTCCCATCTCAGCCCAGACCCATGCTGGGCACTCTGGTCCGACAGCCCACTCAGCCAAGCTTGAGGCCAAACATACTATCTAACACATCCACCCAACGACGACTACGGGATCTTCACTCCATAATAATGAGAGCTGCTGGGCAGCAAAATAACATCTTTAATAAATAAAGCTCCATTATCCAGTCGCATACTCACAGAATTATGAGAAATGTGGGCTCCTCAGAAAAGCTCCCACACAAGCTCATATTGGGCAGTTAATTGACTCTTTTGATACGGGAGGATAGTTTTATTGTCTGTCTGCCTGACAAGTAGGTCTGTTCCATAAGACACTATCGCAGTTGAACAGTTTTAAGTTACAAAGGTTAAGACTACCAGCACCCCGTGCATTAACATGACTTATCATGCTTGCTGTGTTCATATATATATATATATATATATATATATATGTTTACATTTGGTTAATCGAAGATGTTCCTAATTAACGGGCAATACAGATCTCAGAGTACCTTTCGTCCCACTAGGACCTTTGTCGCTCCTTTATAGGCCCCTGACAGTGCCATTATATATATCAGTGAATTTTGTGATTATTTATTAGTCTACGCAACTAATCTATTATAAGCACCCAGACACCTGTGTATTAGATAGACATAGATATCTACACTGCTCTTAGGATGGGCTCCTTACACTCAGCATCTGACCCTACTTAATTGGTGAGCCACTGTTGCATAGTATGCGCAATGTCTATTTTCTAATTGTGATTGTTTAGAGTACCATGCCTAATTGGCTTAGCTTTCCATAAGTTGTCTGTTTAACTTGAGATTGCTAGATAGCGTGACCTCCCACCCCAGAAAAACACACAGCTATATGGCTACTTGTCTTATCGGCAGATGTGGCACAATTAAGGTCTTAAACATGTTGCATACTTCACACCGTTACCATACCCACAGGCCTAGATGTCAATATTAGCTATAACCTAAATACCACATCTGCAATCACTGAAACCTTATATGAATAGATATAGATGGTAACTGGCCCATTACAAGAGTATTAAACCTTTACTATTGATACATATGTATAATTTTATTCACCCTCAGTAGCCTTTAATCCCATACTGCGTTTTTGGAGTGAGTAAACCCCTAAACAATAGAATCATATACCCCTTAAACACACAACTCTATGTTATCACTATTATAGGGCTCCTTGTTCATATCCATAGCTAGCTAGATCCTAGAAGTACTCACTGCTCCCCTGGGGAATGTACCTTAGAAAGATGAAGGGTTTGGACACCTCTAATTGCTCATGGACCTATTGTCATCCTTAAATATGGGGTTTAAGAACTAGGAATTGACCTGCCGCTATATATGTCTTCCACACCTCCTACATGCCCTTACCATTAGCATCTTCTAGGTAATTAGTACCGGGACAATGTATTGATGATTTGTGTCTCCGATTTTAGCCAATGGTTTGTAATATTGTATGCCATCTACAATCTATGGTTGCTTATGAAGTGTTGCTTAACTCGGTGATAGTGCTCTGTTATATATTCCATAGACTATACAATGACCATAAGGGAATCCTACCTGTTCATGAGCCTCATTATCATAATCACATTAACAATACCTTACCATGCCCCCCTCACTCCCTCCCTTTTACCTTCAAGCAGCTCTTGCCTGCTGTTATCCCCCCAACCCTTTCTCTACTTCATTTACTATTATACACTGAATGTAGACCGCCCAAAAAAAAGAGATCCCTTAAGCTCAGTCCACTTACTTTTCCATTGGTTGTTTCATAGATGTGTATATTGCTTGCCAATAATTGGAAATGTTTTTTTTTCATTTTCTGTTACATTGTGTATATAGTGGGAACCTTATCTGGTATTCCTCCATCAACATTTTCTTTATTCCCTTCAAAGGAATCAACACTGACATACACACCTTTAGATTAATACATTTTTGGTATGGCTTATATGAATTGTTTCAACCAGCATATACTATACACATGTATTGTTACTGTAACTGGACAAATGCCTTGTACTTTGAATATCTAACATCTCAATAAAAAAAAAAATATTTTAAATTTATTTTAATAATAATTCTGCAAGCTTAACTGAACAGGAAACCTCACATTTTTCTTTCATGATTCAGATAAAGCATACAATTTTGAATTATTTTCCAATTTACTGTTATCTAAGTTGCTTTGTTCCCTTGGTATCCTTTGTTGATAAGCATACCTAGATAAGCTCAGGAGCTGGGAGATAGCTGCTGATTGGTGGCTGAACATATATGCCTCTTGTCATTGGCTTACTAATGTGTTCAGCTGCACCTTTAATAAAGGATACCAAGATACAAAATAAAGGATACCATCAAAGAAAAAAAAATAGGGTTGTATGGTGAAGAACCCCATCCAAACCCCTAGAACAATTAATGACGCTCACGACCAACTTCTTGTTTGCATCTGTGAGGTTTCTGAGACAATTCTATCCATAGAGGCTATTTTACCCTAATAAAAACATACATGACACATATTTTACATTTACCATCATTTGCAAAACTCATTTAACAAGTGTTTCCTAAGTGTTATAGTTGTAGGTATTGCTTTTCCCCAGTGTTAGTGGTTATTGTTTAATGTGTGAGATACAGGTATAATGTATTGGATCACTTAAAACAACTATATATGTTAATAGCAGGAAGACCCACTAGGGAAATGCTAGAGATGACAGGTGAAGAATTAATTAACTTCAAGCATGAGTCAAAATGAAAATTCTCATGATTCAGATAAAGCATGTCATTATAAAACTTTCCAATATACTTTCATTATGAAAATGTGCACATTGTTTTTATGTGCACAATTTCTAAAAAAAACTCCAACTCCTAGCACGCATGCACAACTTTTTGCTGTGTATAGAAATATGCATATTGTGATTGGCTGATAGCTGTGACCTGATACAGGGTGGCTTGATTAATTTTGAAATTTGCCACACTGCCTGAATTTAAAGGGGCCAAGTCCTAATTCCCAGAACTCCCACCTGGAAGCTATTTAATGGGGAGATCCTATAAAAGGTCATTCAGCCCATTACTGTGAATTGAGTTATTTTAAAGCCTACCTTGTTCCTGAAGCTAACCATACTTACCTGACACCTGTGTATGTTCTCCTTATTCCTGAAGCTAGTTTACTTTTCTGATTTCTATGCATGCTCTCCCTGTTCGTGAAGCTAAGCATACTTACCTAGAACGTACATATCCTCTGTATGCTCACCTGGTTCCTGCTGTACCAACCTGGTATCCCGTAACAGTCTCACCACCAGCATCTGCTGGGTATCCTGTGCCTGATGAGTATCCTGTATCTGCTATACCAGTGGCAGCTTTTCTCAAACTAGCTGTGCGTGCTGTACGTACTTGGTATCCTGTGACAGTCTCACCACCAGTACCCGCTGGGTATCCTGTGCCTGCTGAGTATCCTGTGTCTACTATACTAGTGACAGCTTTCCTCAAACCAACTGTATCTGCTGTCCTACCTGGTATCCCATGACAGTCTCACTATCAGTGTTCTCTCTAAGAAAACATTTTGTGAGCGGCCCAGCAGTGAAACAATTAATTAGGGAATCTTACCTGGCGGTCTGTATTGTGTAGTGTATTCTGTAATCTTCTGGGTGCAGTTCACTAATTAACTTTTTCACTGCTGGGCCGCTCACAAAATGTAGCCTTAGATGGAACACTGCTCACCATCTTTACCCACTGGGTGTATTGCACAACTCAAGCATCAGTTTCCACTGGACATAGTTACTGCTACCTGTATTCTGAAATTGAACAACACTCTAGTGTTCAGCCTTGGGCCTACTTTCATACTTGCTGCTTCTGGGTTCTTAAATTTTAACTACCAATTGTCCTTTTGCTTATCATTCATTAAAGCTTTGAAAGAGTATTTTGTTGTTCAGTGTATCACTCGAACCTCCTCACAGTTAATGAAGAATAACAATTTGTTTTTGTACAATTAAAAATGTAATGTAAGTAATGTTATAATTAAGATTTTAATGTTTCATAGTTAAAAATATGCTTTGAGATATATTTTTCCTTTAAATGATAGTGTTTATTAGTATATAAAATTATCATAAATACTTTGAAAAAAAAAAACCTGTATGAACAGCAATAAAATACTGCTTAAAAATAGGCAAAAAATGGGGCGGAGCCAACCGCCAACATGGATGGTCGCTAAAAAACGGAGCTCTGATCAACAGTGAAATGCAGAAGCCAACCACTACCTATTAATTGTGTACAAACTATTACAACAGCCTTTTAATCAGCTCATACAGGCCCATTTATCAAGCTCCGTATGGAGCTTGAAGGGCCGTGTTTCTGGCGAGTCTTCAGACTCGCCAGAAACACAAGTTATGAAGCAGCGGTCTAAAGACCGCTGCTTCATAACCCTGTCCGCCTGCTCTGAGCAGGCGGACAGGAACCGCCGGAAATCAACCCGATCGAATACGATCGGGTTGATTGACAGCTCCCTGCTGGCGGCCGATTGGCCGCGAGTCAGCAGGGGGCGGCGTTGCACCAGCAGCTCTTGTGAGCTGCTGGTGCAATGTTAAATGCGGAGAGCGTATTGCTCTCCGCATTTAGCGAGGTCTTGCGGACCTGATCCGCAGTGTCGGATCAGGTCCGCAAGCCCTTTGATAAATGGGCCCCCTAGACTGTTTCAAAGCCTTTTGGTGCCTTTGCGGACCCAATTGCCTCAGCCATAACTACGGGATCTAAGATCATAGGTGCTGAGATGCACAGCCTTGAACATGGAGGGTCTATATTCCACCCTGCAGTCCTTACTTAAAAACTTTGAGTCTAGGATGGACATATACCATGCAGATCTCATCACAGTTTGCAAGGGTATGGATAGAGACTACTCCACCTGGCCTAACGGAGAAGCGTTGACTTCCGATAATGAGGATGACCGAGACAAACCAGATCAAAATGGACCGCCTTCAGACCACTTTGATCCGTGGGTGGAGACTCCAACGCATCCAGCAACGATTGAGCCCAGTGAGAGTCCACCTGCAGTAGCAGCGGATCATCTCCTTAGACATATGGAGTATAACAATTCAGAGACTCAGATTGTTAGCTGCATCTCTCCGGTTCCCTTTGTCACTAACCTGAGCCCTGACAAGCCCTTCGCTCCTGTGTATTCCGGGAGGCTGGAAGCTATTAGCATTGCGGCCTTCTATGTACATAGTTGCCGCACACTACACTACAGCCCTCTTCAATATACATGCGACATGGCGTCACTCTTTCTGCTTCCGTGTGAGCTTCGGTCAGTGTTGATGTTGCTGTGGAGTCCTTCAGACCTCTGGACTGTCACACAACATATGGGACTCACTACGGACTCAAGAATACAGGATCAGCTACTAGTCAGGACAGTACAGAGAGCTGGGGTGGGATAAGCTCTCTGCTATGGCCCACACAAAGTATTGCTGAACCGACCCTCGCTAGTCAGAGATGCTCTCACTATAGTTTATTGTCTGTATTCCCTTTAATACTGTGTTTAAAGTTATATTTAGTCTTCTCTGCACAATAATAATTTTAATTTGAGGAAGTTAAAATATAGCATTACCCTTGTGTTGTGCGGACTATTGGAGCACATACTTCAATGTTTGTTCACGCATGTTAACCTGTTATTGAGAGATACTTAGGGATTTATGCCTAGGACCTTGGTTCCTGTGAGGAGTGCTTGCCCTGGCCATACCATGTGCAGAATACGAGTGGGTCATATATTCTTGAGATGCCACGATCGTGACTGTTGCAAAGACCAGAAATGCTGATCCATACGTAGCTTGCTAGGTAGCTGGAAAGCCCTTTTGACCCAGGGGGTTAATCTTGTCTCTATCCTCCCAGCTTGCCTACATGACGCATGCGAGACATATTAGCACAATGGTACTTAGTTGATGTCTCGTACGACATATTAGACTGCAATATGGAACTATGGCAACCAGAATAGATGTTAATAAGTCTATGTTAAAGCAGTTATATACAGTTTCACATTATATGCTATGTCCCTTGCTATTTTATACTCCTTATCTGTGTGCACTGTTATTGCAGAGTTTTAAAATTGCACATCATGCACGTCCAGTTTAAATTACAGTTAATGTACTTGTTAGCGTGTAAAGTGTACCATTCTTGTTAGATTAACAATATAAATTGTTATACAGTTATTTGTCGAACACTAACATACTTTATTTTACTTGGAGCTCTATTGTCCATATGTAGCACTGCCGCGTTCTATGGCCAGGTAGCAGGTCTACTTTAGACACAATCCCTGGATACTCTCATGCTGCTTAGGTTAGACTTAGGCTTATGTATTTGCCTTTATTACGTTTCATATATAGTTCCACTGTGAATAACAGAAGGTCATGTCCTTAACTGTTTTGTGTTCAGAAGCTAAGTAAAGAAATATCTGGACACATCTTTTCCCATAGGAAATTTATATTTTCACTAAGTTATAACCACTTCAAGCCCTTTGCGCAATACCCTAGCTATAGGTCCTGAGAGCAGTTTGTGCATTGCACTTCTGTGGCGTAAGGCGCATGTGGTACCCCCTACTTAAATCCTTAGCTTAGGCAGTCAGTTTGCTCACAGAAATTGGATTATCTGCATATATTGGGGTTATATAACTATATGTCAAATATCGATGTACCCTATTTCCCTTAGAGCCCTGTTGTTCCTTCACAGCACTGCCACATCTCTTATCTCTTTACCTTAGCGGAGGCTTACCCTTAGCACTTAGCCTATACAAAGGTATTATAGACTGAAGTCCCACATTATAGTAACACATGCCCACCCTTGAGAAGTATAGTTGAGGAGAGTTAAATCTAATTTTATATCAGATTGAGCTTTGTTATCCCCACTCGTGTTTATTCTAAATCGATTGTTATATTTTATTATGTTAGTGTGAGTTGGAGGATTTGTGTTTGGATGGTTAACCTATACAATTTAAGCTGAACATTAGTGAGAATAGAAATGTACATGACTACATAGCTCTTGGCAACTTATTGGGTATAAGATAGTGTATGGTATCCATTTAAAAGTGAATAGATTATTGCATCTTACCTATTTGTCTATACTGTTATATTTTACTATTTTATTATCAGTGCCCTGCATCCCCTGCTCCACTCCATGATTCATAGAAGCTTTAGGCACATTAGATGCATAAGTAGGTTATATTGCGCCCAATATAGATATTTCTGAAGATATGCCTAATTGCTCAACTTCAGATGGGCTTATCATCCAATATTATGTGTCCATATAACCTCTATAATTAATCATTTCAGATATTTGTACCTTTGTGAAATCCTTTACTTGGCTAGTATGTTTCAACAAATGTCTGGATTTAATATATGGTATGTGTAAATCTGCCTTAACTATGATCACATATCTCTAGGTCCTCTCTCTTAGGGACTGATTTGTGAATCAAACTGTAATAGCTCCGTTTTCAGTACTATTGTCCAATATACAGTGTGATTACAAGGTAAATAGTTCTCATTACATACTACAATATGTGATACTTATCAATTTACACAACAAGTGGTTTGGCACCCCAATGGTTTTAATATATGAATATTTTAGGGATATTTAATAAGATATTACTTTTGCTAAACTCCTCCCCACATATCTCCACAATCTAGGTCATATTATTGCAACCAAGTTTTGTAGTGCTATTCTACGCACATAGTTAGGTTCTATTGCCTGCGGCCGGGGCGATGGGTCTTATAGCAGAAGCCAGCACTATCATACATTCTATATTTACAGACCTATTAATTAGGAGGTACGGAGAGTTTTCACTTACATGAGCCCTGTCATAGGAAGTATTTATACCATAGTATATTTGCTAATTCACCGAGCTCCCTGAGTATGATCCTGGATAGTTTGCTGTACCTTATTCACCCATGACACTCATATTATTTGCCCTTATATCGCTCCTCCTTAGTTTCCTATTAATTTACTGACATACCTTAGTTGGCTCCGCCACCCCTCCTTCCCTTCCCCTTCCCCCCCTCTCTAATACGAGCGGCTCTTACCCGCTGCATTCCCTCCCCCACATACTATGGTCCAAGAGTGACCAAAACATAAGCCATATCCCCTTGTTACGCTACGATTAACTTAGACTGTACAGAGGTCTTCCTCTGTTGCTTTGGGATACATATATTATATATTAAATTATAAAAGTGAAGTTCAACTCTGATTCGTCCATGTTTTCTCTTATGCTCTATTGCAATAAGATATGATTCTGTAACCTGTACTTAACTTGGATGTAATTACCTGCCTCTGGACGACTTATGTTTGTTTCTTTCCTGTTTGTTAATCTCACAACTTCAATAAAAATCTTTTGGAAAAAAAAAAAAATAGGCAAAAAATTATTTCAAAGTTCATCTGCTTACTTAGAGATGGCCAAAAAATTGCTACTACTGAGCATGTGCAAGAGTTTACAGTGTATACGTATATGAGTCTGTGGCTTATGGCTGTCACAATATACTGGGGCCAGCAAATTTATATAAATTTAGAAATTTGTTAGAAAATTCACTTTTCCAATTCAGCTAAAATGCTATTGCATTGTCTTTTAATTATGCACCTGCTGATTATGGAAGCACATGCATATAACAAGCAAATCTCTCCTGCTAATCATGTTAGTACTGATATTGTTATGTTCAAAGAATTTTAGTTTTTCTCC
Organism: Bombina bombina; assembly: GCF_027579735.1. Taxonomy (NCBI): domain Eukaryota; kingdom Metazoa; phylum Chordata; class Amphibia; order Anura; family Bombinatoridae; genus Bombina; species Bombina bombina. Next base: position 896,969,228 of record NC_069499.1, read on the forward strand.
TTTCCCAGAATAATTTCTTTGTTATTCATGAAAGCTATCATTTTTAGATGATAAAACTGTACAAACAATCACCAAGATTACAAGTTGTGTGCTAAACCGGGTGCGTAACAAACACAAAAAAATTTGCGGTATCGCACTTTCCATAGGGCTGCCATTAAAAGTTATTGAAAAAACTCCTTGTACTGTGCGTTATGGTGCGATCGCCGATAAGCTCCATACCGCACAAAAGCCAAAGGGGCCTATTTATTAAAGGTCTTGCGGACCTGATCCGACAGTGCGGATCAAGTCCGCAAGACCTCACTGAATGCGGAGATCAATACGCTCTCCGCATTTAACATTGCACCAGCAGCTCACAAGAGCTGCTGGTGCAACGCCACCCCCTGCTGACTCGCGGCCGCCAGCAAGGGGGTGTCGATCAACCCGATCGTACTCGATGAGGCGATTCCTGTCCGCCTCATCAGAGCAGGCGGACAGGGTTATGGAGCAGCGGTCTGAAGACTCGCCAGAAACACGGGCCCACAAGCTCCATTCGTAGCTTGATAAATGGGCCCCAAAGGCTGAGTTAACATGCTCATGCATGCTTTCCCCCATAGACATCAATGGGGAGAAAGTGTTAGGAAAAAAACTAACACCTGCAATCGCGGAATGGAGATCGCCATAACGCGATCCCCATTGATATTTATGGGGAAAAGAAAGTTACGTTTAAACACCCTAACATAAACCCCTAGTCTAGACATCCCTAATTCACCACCCCGACATCGCTGACACTAAATAAAATGATTAACCCCTAAACCGCCACTCCCCAACATCGCCGGCACTAAATAAAATTATTAACCCCTAAACTGCCGCTCTCCGACAGCGCAGACACTAAATAAAAATAAACCTATTAACTCATAAACCGCCGGCCCCCCACATTGTGACTATTAAATAAACCTATTAACCCCTAAACTGCCAGCCCCCCACATCGCAACTAATAAAATAAACCTATTAACCCCTAAACTGCCAGCCCCCCACATCGCAACTAATAAACTAAACCTAAATGCACAGAAAAAAACTCCACTCTGCAGCCCTAAAAGAGAACAATCCCAAAATAACTCTAAGTATAAAAATGAAAACAAAAAGAAAGGGCACGCTTATGACAAGCTACTGAGAAGAGGTAGCAACAACATCAGGTGTACAATTATACACAAATGTAATAGAAACAATATTGAACTAGAAATAAAACAAATGGTTTATTAAAACACTACAATATAAAAAAACACCGGTGGTTACAATTATAAGCGAAATACTAAATGGCCATATATCTAAAAGTAGAGATCCAAATGCTGAGCCTATATATTGATCAGACCTTGCAAAAAAAGTTTAGTCCAAAGTAGTGAGGACAGTTATTCATTAATAAAACAATCTTCATGTGTAAATCTTAATATAAACAGCGACAGATACTATATCTTGTATCTTAGGGGTGTGGGTATGAAAAGATGAGTGGATCGCTCTGATTCATTGTGAATGTGATAATATTCAAAGAAGCTCCTTGAGTACAAAAGTCACCCAGAATAAGAAACCTCTAGATGCTGTTTTCTCCGCTTCCTCTCAGCTGCAATGTTAACTAGTGATGTCACGAATTGTTCGCTGACGAATAGTTCCCGGCAAACATAGCATGTACGTGTTCACCGCGGCGGGTGAACATATGCAATGTTTGATCCGCCCCCTATTTGTTATCATTGAGTAATATTTTGACCCTGTACCTCACAGTCAGCAGGCAAATTCCAGCCAATCAGCAGCAGACCCTCCCTCCCAGACCCTCCTACCTCCTGGACAGCATACATTTTAGATTCATTCGGAAGCTGCATTGTTAGTGAGAGGAGGGACAGTGTAGCTGCTGCGATTTAGTAGGGAAATCTATAGCTAGGCTAGTGTATTCAGTGTCCACTACAGTCATGAAGGACTCATCTGATCTCTGCTGTAAGGACAGCACCCCAAAAAGCCCTTTTTAGGGCTGCTTTTTTATTTTTTTCCTGTGTAATCTAATTGCAGTTGCCTGCCTGCCAGCGTGTGTGTCAGGCTCACAGTGTATACTGCGCCCACTTGCCCAGTGCCACCACTCATATCTGGTGTAACAGTAGTGTAGATTTAAAAAAAAACAACACTTTTTCTGACTGTGTTAAATAATAGCAGTCAGTTTCCTTCACACGTGTGCGTTTCAGGGCCTGCCTGCCAGGGCACAGTGTCACCCCAGTGCAACTCATATCTGGTGTAACACTAGTGTAGATTAAAAAAAAAAAAAAAACTTTTTTGACTGTGTTAAATAATAGCAGTCAGTTTCCTTCACACGTGTGCGTTTAAGTGCCTGCCTGCCTGCCTGCCAGGGAACAGTGTCACCCCAGTGCAACTCATATGTGGAATAATAGCAGTCAGTTTCCTTCACACGTGTGCGTTTAAGTGCCTGCCTGCCAGGGCACAGTGTCACCCCAGTGGAACTCATATCTGGTGTAACAGTAGTGTAGATTTAAAAAAAACAACACTTTTTTGACTGTGTTAAATAATAGCAGTCAGTTTCCTTCACACGTGTGCGTTTCAGTGCCTGCCTGCCAGGGCACAGTGTCACCCCAGTGCAACTCATATCTGGTGTAACAGTAGTGTACATACCTGATGTTTTAAAGCACGTTATTCCAAACTATTTAGGAATGTTAGGTGATTTATGCCCTTTATGGATTAAAACCAGACTCTGCATCAACTATGTAATATTCCATGGGAGTTTTGCCATGGATCCCCCTCCGGCATTCCACAGTCCAGGTGTTAGTACCCTTGAAACAACTTTTCCATCACTATTGTGGCCAGAAAGAGTCCCTGTGGGTTTTAAAATTCGCCTGCCTACTGAAGTCTATGGCGGATCGCCCGGTTCGCCCGTTCGCAAACAGTTGTGGAAGTTCGCGTCCGCCGTTCGCAAACGCAAAATTTTAGGTTTGCGACATAACTAATGTTTACCCGCCTAGACCCTCCAGTTTACTCTTACGGCTTGGCATTTCTCTCAGATCATGCCGTTGTTAGTTCCAGGTCATGTGGTAATTGTTAGGCCAATCGGGAAGCTGGATTACAGGGAATAGCAAGTGGGAACTTTAAACTTGAACTTGAGCAATACAATGTTGCCAACCAATCACACTGTTAGTGTATCCACTAGATTTGACTCCAAAAGTCTTACAGAGCGCTCTGTGATCTTGAATCTTCATACAAAAGAGACTTAAAAACAATCCATTGACGTATTTCAGCTGGTGCAGCCTTTTTCAATATGTCTGTAAGGAGCCCATTCACCCATCTTTTATTTAGATTTATTTAATTGATTGTCCTCCCACTTTTGGAGATTCTGAGAATTTAAAGGTGCAGATCTGGTCCAATCTTGAGTTGAACATTTTAATCAAGATATTCATCTTAGATATGATAATTTTTATATTAAACATGATTGTATTATGAAATAATGGTTACATTTAATACTGAACTAGAAACTTCTAGGGATTTATATATAAGATATAAAATATATAGTATATATCTTAATACTAACTAATATAAATAATAAAGGTGAAAATTACAAAATTAAAGTGATACAAAGGTCCTAATTTAGGATGTAGTTAAAACATGTAGATCCTAATATAATATCATTATGTGTTGATTCTACTTATTTTAAAGTGTTAGTTTGTGACCTCTTTATACAGTGTCATCTAAAAATGCATGGTTTATACTACATGGTGTGAGACAAAACATTAAGAAAAAAATATTTTTTGCTAAATAAATGTTATATTGAAAATAAAAACTCTAGAAGAGTTTAATATTCAAAGTGCTATTCTTTAAAATAAATGCTAAAATAAAAATATTGTCTAACTAATATATTGACTCCTATTACCAATATTCTATTCCATAATAGAATTTTCATTCAGCATTTAGGCCTAACGACTCTAATGTTATAAACAGAAAAATAAGTTCAGCCTCTGTTCTTAAAAGTTTTTTGTTAATATCACCACCTTTCCAATCACCCACTATATTTCTCAAGCCCCAGTATTTTAGACCTTTTGTGTTCTGATTGTGGCTTTCTTTAAAATGTCAGGACAAAAAGTGCCCCTTAAATGCCATGTTCGATATTAGGTAAATGATCACGTATCCTATCTTTCAGGGGTCGAGAAGTCTCCCCCGAATACTGTTTGTCACATGGACACTGTATCAAATATGCTACTTTTCTGTCAGTGCATCTGATACATTCTTTTATTTTATATTTTTTTTTGTAGTATTTGATATCACAGATTTTTTCTTATTACTGAAACTGCAAGCTTTGCAGCTGATGCAGGGAAAGAAGCCTTCCAATTTTTGATTGAATACATTTAAATCAATATATCTTTTGCAGGTATTTCTGAATGTGCTTGGGCTAAGATATTTTTAAATTTTTTTGCCTTTTTAAACACTAAGGCAGTTTTTTCTCGAAGAAGTTCTCTGATTATAGGGTCCCTTTGGAGGATGTACCAATGTTTATTTAAAATGGACCTGATTTGTTTATGATTGGTTTTATAATCTGTAATTAATGGTACCCACATGGATTCTTCATTATCAGATGGTTTTATTTTTCTATTTAGCAGATCTGTTCTATTTTGTATCCTGCCTGTCTGTTTTGCTTTAACAACTACATTTTTGTCATAACATTTCTGTTGGAATTTTCCTTCTAGGTGTGTTGCTTGTTCATCATAATCTTCTAATCTGGTACCATTTTTTCTGATTCTCATGAATTGATTGTTAGGGATTTTATCTACCCATTTTTTAAGTGACAGCTCTTACTATGTACATAATTATTTGAATCCACTGGTTTAAAGTGTGTTTTAGTGTGAATCTCCTGGTTCACAATCACAATCTTAATATCAAGGTAGCTTACGGTATGTTTACTTTGTTCATATCTAAAGCTTAGTCCAAAGTTGCTGTTACTTAGATCTTCCATAAGAAGTTCAAATAATTCTAGGTTACCTTCCCAGATGATTGATATATCATCAATGAATCTACAATAGAGCACAAAGTTCATATCCCAAGCCTCGCCATGAATAACCTTATCTTCAAAGTACCTCATAAACAGGTTGGCATAGCTTTGGGCGAACTTGGTGCCCATTGCAGTACCCTGAACTTGTAGAAAAAATTGGTTGTCAAAGGAAAAATAATTATTCTCCAATATAAATTGTATACAACATTTTATAAATTTCATCTGTTCAATGTGTAATTCTTCTTTCTTATTAAGATGGTAATCTATAGCTTGGAGGCCCAGTTTAAGTTGTATGCTTGTATAGAGCGAACAGTCATCACATGTAATTAGTGTGTATCCATCTTTCCACTCTATTGTTTATAGGATATTTAGGAAGTCTGTTGAATCTTTTAGATATGAGGGTAACTCAACTACATATTGTTGTAAAAAAAAAATCTATGAATATCGATTTTATGAATTTTGGGTAAGTATTAGAAAATAGGTGTTCTTGGATGTTTTTATAGGAAAGATTCATATTCCTTACCACTTATTAAGCCTGTATTATGAGCTTTTTAAGAATATGTTCTAACTGGGTTTTTTTTAGAATTAATGGGGCTGTGTGGAACCATAAATATGTAGTGGAGTCTTCCAATAGTCTCATGGCTTCTTTCCTATAATCTTCTGTGCTAAGGACAACAATCCCCTCCCCTTTGTCTGCCTGTTTGATCACTATGTTTTTTTATTCTTTTAGGCTTTTTAGTACTTCCTGTTCTTTTTTTTATTGAGATTCATATGTTGATGCTTATCAACTTTCATATTTTCAATGTCTTGTTTAACCAGTTTTTCAAAAAGTTAAAGGTTTTTATCTTTGTCAGTGGTGGGATAAAAATTTGATTTAAGTTTTAAATTAGTTACCTTTTTTGGGTTGCACTCCTTATGAATTTGTTAAAATTGACTAGAGTATTAAATTTGTTAAATTTTTTTAAGTTAAAATGAACTTAAATTTAAGATTCCCTGTGTGTCTATCTCATCCTTTTTTTGGGGATCCCCTATGTCCTCCCCCTCTACATCCTCTTTTACTCTTTTTTTCATGTTTAGTCTCTCTGTTTTTCTTGGGTTATTGTCTAAAAAAGACTTTGATGAGCCTTGTTTTTGTGTGCTCCCCTTGGATTCCAAGGGTGGCATGATGTCTCACTTTGATTCCAATTTTGACTATAATCATTTGCTATGGGGCTATATTACACTCTGGATGTTCTTTGGTGCATGTATTCTCATTGTATCTATGGGGAAAACTTGTATTTTTGTTTCTCCAACTATAATTTTCACTTCTATACAAATTATTATAATCATCTCAGGGCTCTTTATTTACATAGTAATTGGTATTATTAGTGTGTTCATTTCTCCCATTTTATTTATTATTCCAATTTTTGATGTTCATTTTGTTCTTGTGTATTTTTCTTATGGTTATAATAGGTCCCTAAATCCCTTCTATTTTTATTATTATATGTGATTTTTTCTTTTCTTTTTTTCTGGAAAATACCATCTATTTATCATCTTTGCTGGACTTTATTTCTACATTCTCGGATGCCTCAATTTTTTTTGGTTAAATCAGTTTCTTTGTCTGGTATATATGTATTTTTAAAATCTGATGAATCTCTATTCATTTTTTTACTCTTAGGCCCCTATTTATCAAAGGTGTTGCGGACCTGATCCGACAATGCGGATCAGGTCCGAAACACTTCGCTAAATGCGGAGAGCAATACGCTCTCCACATTTAACATTGCACCAGCAGCTCACAAGAGCTGCTGGTGCAATGCCGCCCCCTGCTGACTCGCGGCCAATCGACCGCCAGCAGGGGGGTGTCGATCAACCTGATCGTACTCGATCGGGTTGATTTCCCGCCGATTCCTGTCCACCTGCTCAGAGCAGCCAGACAGGGTTATGGAGCAGCGGTCTTTAGACCGCTGCTTCATAATTTGTGTTTCTGGCGAGTCTGAAGACTCGCCAGAAACAGGGGCCCACAAGCTCCATTCGGAGCTTGATAAATGGGCCCCTCAGTCTCTAATATATCTTTCTTCAGAGTTTTTAAAAGAATAATCATCTCATTTTGTAGAGATTTAAAATCTTCATCCTCACCAAAAGGAGATAATTCATTACTCAGCTTATTTAGTTTTTCCCTCAAATTCTCTTAGTTATGTTTCTCAATGTTATTATAATTTTCGTTAAATTTAGAGATGCATCTCTTCAAGTATTACACCATTGAGTTTGTAAAGAGTCATGTAGTTCAAAAGTGCAATCCTTAATAAGTCTTACTCCAGTAGGGACCATATTTAAATTGAGATGTATCTGTAAGTAACTAACTTCTAATTTTTGTTTGAGTTCCTAAATCATAATATTTTCTACATTTTCCCACATATCTTTTATATCTAAATTTTCAGTCGAAATATCAGTGATATCAATATTTTCTTTTTCTTCTATATCAAGTAGCATAAATAAAAATGAAAGTTTGGATACTGTGTTCCAAAGGAAGAAAACCTCTTGCAGGGATGGGAATAAAACACTAAATGCACAGAAAAAACCCTGAAATAACTCAGCTCTGCAGCCCTAAAAGAGTACAATCCCAAAAGAAATCTAAGTATAAAAATGAAAACAAAAGGAAAGGGCACATACTGAGGTGAGGTAGCAACAATATCAGGTTTAAAATTATACACAAATGTAATAGAAACAATATTTAACAAGAAATAAAACAAATGGTTTATTAAAACACTACAATATAAAAATTACCACGTGACCCAGAACTAGCAATGGTATGATCTGAGAGAAACGCCAAGCCGTAAGAGTAAACCGGTGGTTCTAGATGGGTAAACATTGCAGCTGAGAGGAAGCGGAGAAACCAGCATCTAGCGGTTTTGTATTCTGGATGAGTTTTGTACTCAAGGAGCTTCTTTGAATATTAGCACATTCACAATGAATCAGAGTGATCCACTCATCCTTTCATACCCACACCCACTTAGATACAAAACGCAAGATATAGTATCTGTCGCTGTTTTTATGAAGATTTACACATGAAGATTGTTTTATTAATGAATAACTGTCATCACTACTTTGGACTAAACTTTTTTTGCAAGGTCTGATCAATATATAAACCCATCATTTGGATCTCTACTTTTATATATATGACCATTTAGTATTTTGCTTATAATATTAACCTCACCTCAGTAGCTTGTCATAAGCACGCCCTTTCTTTTCGTTTTCATTAATAAACTAAACCTATTAACCCCTAAACCGCTAGCCCTCCACATCGCAGCTAATAAACTAAACCTATTAACCCCTAAACTGCCAGCCCCCTACATTGTAACTAATAAACTAAACATAATAACCCCTAAACCGCCAGCCCACCACATCGCAAAACAATAAATTTAACTATCTTAAAATAAATAAAAACTTACCTGTGAAATAAAAAAACCTAAGATTAAACTATACATTAACCTAAAATAACTATTCAAATAAAATAAACTACCAATTAAAAATCCTAAATTACATGATTAAAAAAACCTAACACTACAAAAAATAAAAAAGCTAAATTGCTAATTTAAATAAACCTAATACTATGACTACTAAAAATCTAACATTACAAAACAAAACTGATAAAATTACGAAAAATAAAAAACACTAAGATTACAAAAAATAAAAAAATAAATTATCCAAACTAATAGAAATTACACCTAATCTAATAGCCCTATAGAAACAACCCCCCAAAATAAAAACACTCCCTAACCTAACGATAAACTAAAAATAGCCCTTAAACTGGCTTTTTGTAGGGCATTGCCCTAAGTTAAACAGCTCTTTTACCTAAAAAAAATTACAAAGTCCCCCCTAAAAGTAAACCCCCCACCCAAACAACCTCCCTTAAAAAAAAAAAAAAATAAGTCTTAAAAATCCTAAGAAACCCTTTGCCACATTGCCCTTAAAAGGCTCTTTTACTGCCCTTAAAAGGTCATTTAACTTTTTTCACTGCCCATCAAAACCCTAACCTAAATAAAAACACCCACAAATGTAAAGAAAAAACTAACACTAACCCCAGGAAATCTACTCACAGTTCCAGAAGTCCAAACATCCCTCTTCATCCAGGTGGCGAGAAGTCTTCATCCATCACAAGGGCATCTTCTATCTTCATCTCGGTGGGCCAGAGCTGTGGAGGCGCGGAGCTGTGGAGGCGAGAAGCATCATCGCCGGAGGTGCAAACATCCAGCGTTGAGGATCCTCTTCATATGATCACCGTCGTACACTGAAGCTTAAATGCAAGGTACCCATTTAAATATAGGGTACATTGCATTCCTATTGGCTGACATTTTCAAATCAGCCTATAGGATGAGAGCTACTAAAATCCTATTGGCTGTTCAAAAAGCTAATTATTTAACATACATCTAGATGCTTAAGGCAACTGACAGCAGTTTTGAAAAATAAACAACAGCTTGAATAGGTTACACATTTTGCTTTTTGACATCTCTAGGGAGTGTGGAACAAATCACATTTTTACACCAAATTAAGAGGTGTTTAGGTTCTTTAATTTAAGATTTTTACATTTATATAATTATTACTAAACATAAATAAAATATACCCAAAATTAAATGTATTTTAAAAAATAGAAATAAAGTTAAATCTTCAATTTAGATTAGAGACAAAAAATATGTCATTGTATCCCATTTTCAGGAGAACAATAGTGATCTCTATGTTATAAGTACTAGTGTTTCAATGAAATATAAAGAAAAAACATGATATTGAGAAAATTGGAAGATATTAGGTTCTTCCAAGGCTGAAAACTCATTTTCTTGTCAAATCTTTCCAATCCATAACATTGTTTCTGGTTTGACAAATGAGTGTACAGAGAAACAAACAATGAGATGTCATGAAAACAACAGATAGAGGAAGACGTTGATATTTCAATATGACATTTCCTCTTGTAACGTTATGCAAAAATCCTTGAAAATCACATAGTGCAGTGGATCATCACAAACTATCTGAAAGTTACATGATACCCCAAGATCTCCACAATTAACGTTCTACATAAATACAATTCAATTATTGGAAACTGACTTACAATAATAAAGTTAAAGGGACATAAAACACAAAAATGTTCTTTCATGATTCAGACAGAGAATACATTTTTAAACAACTTTCAAATGTGCTTCTATTATTTATTTTGCTAAAAAAAATATATATTGTTATCCTTTGCTGAAAGGTTTACCTAGGGAAGCTCAGGAGGAGCAGTCTAGGTTCTAGCTGCTGGTTGGTGGCTGCATATATATATATATATATATATATATATATATATATATATATATATACCAATTGTCATTGGCTCACCCATGTTTTCAGTTAGAAACCAGTAGTGCATTGCTGCTCCTTCAACAAATGATACCAAGAGAATGAAAAAAATTAGATAATAGAAGTAAATTAAAAAGTTGTTTAAAATGTAATTCTCTATCTGAATCATAAAATAAAATGTTTGGGTTTCATGAACCTTTAACAAAAGATGTCATATCCTATGTAGAAACAAAAAGTGATGTAATGATTCATAATTTATGTTTATGCAATGGAACATGAAGTACTTTGTTCAATTAAAAAGAGTTGAGAAATTAGAATGTAAGCAGGATTTATTTGTAAGATCACCTGCAGAAAATAACAGCAGTAACTGTTAAAGAGACATGAAACCTACACATTTTCTTTCATAAGTCAGCTAGAGCAGACAAATAAAGACATTTTACAATTTGCTTCTATTATAGCCCTGTATTTGTATTCATAGTATTATTTTTGAAGAGCATACCTAGGTAGGTAGTATAAACTTGAGTGGAGCACTACGTGGTAGTAAACATTGCTGTCATCTAGTGATCTTGCAAATGTATCAAATTCTTACAAGTATTTTTGCAAAACTGCTGATGTATAGTGCTCTAGACAAGTGCATGCTCTTGTACTTCCTTGCCTGCTTTTCAACAAAGGATATAACAAGATCAAAATAAATTTGATAAAAGAAGTAAATGTAAATCTTTTTTTTAATTGTATGCTGTTTCTAAATCATGGAGTTTCGTGTCCTTTTGAATATTGAGGCTTATGAAAAGCTGTTTCAGAGGTTATGCTTTAAAGGGTATTATTATATGTAGCTGTCATAGGAATTAGTTACTGAATGCCAGATTTCTGAAATGGATATTGATGTAATGGATTAAGATAAAAGAAACATAAAAACATAATTTATGCTTACCTGATAAATTTCTTTCTTTCATGGTGGTGCAAGTCCATGATCCATTACTCCTGGGAATTACCCATCTCTACCACTAGGAGGAGGCAAAGATTCACAAACCCCAAGAGCTCTATAAAACCATTACCACCTCACAGGTAACTCAGTCTAATGTGATAACTGTCTAATGTATAGATAAGCAACAATAGTTAGGAAAAAACAATAATAGCAATAAAAGGAGCAGGAAAAAATGTGTTTAAGGGTGGGGTCTTGTGGACTCTCACCATCATGGAAGAAATTAATTTATTAGGTAAACATAACATATGTTTTCTTTCATACAGGTGGTGAGAGTCCATGATCTATTACTCCTGGGAACTAATAAAAGGGTGGGATTTTTTCACTGAAAAACTAAATCCACAACCCTACACATACCCAAAAGGGATTTTTTTTAATGTACTTAAATTTAAACAATCAGGCAAAATAAATCAAGCTTAGACAACTGCCTGATGGACTTTCCTACCAAAGGCTGCCAAAGAAGAACAAAAAAACCCAGCAAAATGGTATTAGAAGTATGCAAAGAAAACAAGTAGCTGCCTTGCAAATTGGGTCAACTAAAGCCTCATTCTTAAAGGCCCAAGAAGTGGCAACTGAGCTAGTAGAATGGGCCTTTATCAATTTCGGTGGAGAATTACCTGCCTCCAAGTAAGAAAAGATAAAGCAGAAAACATCTTTACTTTCCTAGAACCAGAAACATAAGCAAACAAACTAGAAGTTTGTCAGAAATCCTTAGTAGCATCATTTTAATACTTCAATGCTCTAACATCCAAAATTATGCAAAGATCTATCTGTAACATTCTTGTGATTAGGACACAAAGAAGGAACAATCATTTCCATACTGATATTGTCTGAAGACACAACGTTAGGCAAGAAATCAAACTTAGTCCTTAAATCTGCCTTATCCTGATTAAAGATAAGATAAGATAAGGAGGATCACACAAAAGAGCAAACAAACCAGAAACTCTTCTAGAAGAAGAGATAGCCAAAAGGAACAAAACTTTACAAAAGAGAAGCTTAGAAGAGCAGAAATCTGACCTTTCAGAGAGCCGGAAGATAGGCTTTTATCCAAAACACCCTGAAAGAACTGCAACATTCTAGGAATTCTAAAAGAATGCCAGGAAAAGCCATTATCTATACACAAGAAATAAAAGTCTTCCAGATCTTATAATAAATCCTTCAAGTCACAGGTTTACAAGCATGGATTAAAGTTTCAATCACAGAATATGAGAAACCTCTTTGCTTAAAAACTAACCATTCTATCTCCTTGCCATCAGGTTTAGAGATTTGACATCCGGATAGAAAAATGGGCCTTGAGACAGAAGGTCCAGATGCAGAGGAAGTGGCCAAAGAGTGCAACTAGACATCTGAACCAGATCTGCTTACCAGATCCTGCAAGATCAAGCTGGAGCAATCAGGATTACTTATGATTTCTCTAATCTTATCTTGGAAATCACTCTGGGAAGAAGAACCAGAGGAGGAAACAGATAAGCAAGCTGAAATGACTGATGAGCTTCTAGAGCATCCACAAACTATGCCTGAGGTTCCCTGGACCTTGCAAATTACCTAGGAAGTTTTTTTTTTAAATGAGAAACCATCAGATCTATCTCTGGGAGACCCCAAAGATCCACAATCTGATTGAACACATCCGAGTGAAGAGACCATTGCCCTAGATGCAGAGACTGACGACTGAGTAAATCTGCTTTCCAGTTGTTCATTTCTGGAATATGAACCACAGATACTAGACATGAATTGACTTCTGCCCACAAAAGAATTTGAGACACTAACTTCATGGCTAGGGGACTGAAATGATTGGCATAAGTGAATGTTGTGACATTGTCTGAGTGAAAGCTTGTGCTATCAGAGACCCCCAAAAATCTCCCCAACCTGAAAGACTTGCATCTGTAGAGATCACAGTACAGGTAGGATGAGCAAAAGAAGCTATGAACTATAATAATGAACTAATGATCAAGTAAGAGTCTGTCTTGTACTGTGATACAGAAAAATATTTTGTGATAACTGAGTGTAATCTATGCACCATTGACAAAGCATACAAAGCTGAATGGGTCTCATATGAAACCAAGCAAATGGAAGTTGCAACCATAAGACCCAGTACTTCCATACAAAGAGCAAAAGAGGGAAAAAGAGTGAGTGATTGTTCAGACAGGCTGACACCAGTCTTTGCCTTCTCTGATCGGTTTGAGAAAGACTCATGGAGACTGAATCTATTTGAAACCCCAGCATAGCAACCCTTGTCTGAAGTACCAAAGAACTCTGGAAAATTGATCTAACAATAATGCTGTTGTAGAAATGAAATAAGTCTGTTGTGTGAGATTCTGCTAAATGAAAAGATGGAGCTGGAACCAAGATATCATCCGGGTAAGGAAACACTGCAAAAGATCATCAGAAACAATCCCCTATATCAGCGCTGAGTGCCTTAAAGAGCAAATGATTGATTCAGTGAGTATAACCACCCAGTATACAACATCTCCTCCAGTAAGCAGCTAACGTGTTCAGGGCATATAAACAGATATAATCAGTCACTTAACATTGCACAACCATTCAACTTACAGTTAAGGTGACTCCTCTCTCATCACTGCTTTAATGTATGCTGCTCTTCTGGCATTCTGCCTAATGCTCTCTGTTTCCAGTGCCTCTGAATTGAATCTTGGCACTCTCAGTTCCCCAGCTCTGCCTCCATCTCCGACACCCTGCAAACCGCCCAAGGAATCCCAAAGTTCCAGCATAAAGCAAAAATCAAAAAAGAGAGTGGCATATCATATGCCAGTACATCACATGTAAGACGCCGGTGTAGTAGCGGTCTTGTGCGTTTCAGCTATCGCCTTACTTATAAACCTTCTATGAGTAAGGTGATGGTTTTGCTAAACACTGCAATATCCTGAGATCTGATCACAGACAATAGGACACCCAGAATCTTTGCGAACCGGCCAAATGGTAAAGCAACAAACTGGAAATGCTTATCTAGAAAGGCAAACCTCAGAAACTGGAAATGTTCCCTGTGGATTGGAACATGAAGATAAGCATCCTTTGGCCTAGATTTGGAGTTCGGCGGTAAAAGGGCTGCTAACGCTCCGCGGGCTTTTTTCTGGCCGCACCATAAATTTAACTCTGGTATCGAGAGTTTAATCAAATGCTGCGTTAGGCTCCAAAAAAGGAGCGTAGAGCATTTTTACCGCAAATGCAACTCTCGATACCAGAGTTGCTTACGGACGCGGCCGGCCTCAAAAACGTGCTCGTGCACGATTCCCCCATAGGAAACAATGGGGCTGTTTGAGCTGAAAAAAAACCTAACACCTGCAAAAAAGCAGCGTTCAGCTCCTAACGCAGCCCCATTGTTTCCTATGGGGAAACACTTCCTACGTCTGCACCTAACACCCTAACATGTACCCCGAGTCTAAACACCCCTAACCTTACACTTATTAACCCCTAATCTGCCGCCCCCGCTATCGCTGACCCCTGCATATTTTTTTAAACCCCTAATCTGCCGCTCCGTAAACCGCCGCCACCTACGTTATCCCTATGTACCCCTAATCTGCTACCCCTAACACCGCCGACCCCTATATTATATTTATTAACCCCTAACCTGCCCCCCACAACGTCGCCGACACCTGCCTACACTTATTAACCCCTAATCTGCCGAGCGGACCTGAGCGCTACTATAATAAATGTATTAACCCCTAATCCGCCTCACTAACCCTATCATAAATAGTATTAACCCCTAATCTGCCCTCCCTAACATCGCCGACACCTAACTTCAATTATTAACCCCTAATCTGCCGACCGGAGCTCACCGCTATTCTAATAAATGTATTAACCCCTAAAGCTAAGTCTAACCCTAACACTAACACCCCCTTAAGTTAAATATAATTTAAATCTAACGAAATAAATTAACTCTTATTAAATAAATTATTCCTATTTAAAGCTAAATACTTACCTGTAAAATAAATCCTAATATAGCTACAATATAAATTATAATTATATTATAGCTATTTTAGGATTAATATTTATTTTACAGGCAACTTTGTAATTATTTTAACCAGGTACAATAGCTATTAAATAGTTAAGAACTATTTAATAGTTACCTAGTTAAAATAATAACAAATTTACCTGTAAAATAAATCCTAACCTAAGTTATAATTAAAACTAACACTACCCTATCAATAAAATAATTAAATAAACTACCTACAATTACCTACAATTAACCTAACACTACACTATCAATAAATTAATTAAATAAACTACCTACAATTACCTACAATTAACCTAACACTACACTATCAATAAATTAATTAAACACAATTCCTACAAATAAATACAATTAAATAAACTAGCTAAAGTACAAAAAATAAAAAAGAACTAAGTTACAGAAAATAAAAAAATATTTACAAACATAAGAAAAATATTACAACAATTTTAAACTAATTACACCTACTCTAAGCCCCCTAATAAAATAACAAAGCCCCCCAAAATAAAAAATTCCCTACCCTATTCTAAATTAAAAAAGTTACAAGCTCTTTTACCTTACCAGCCCTGAACAGGGCCCTTTGCGGGGCATGCCCCAAGAATTTCAGCTCTTTTGCCTGTAAAAAAAAACATACAATACCCCCCCCCCAACATTACAACCCACCACCCACATACCCCTAATCTAACCCAAACCCCCTTAAAGAAACCTAACACTAAGCCCCTGAAGATCTTCCTACCTTGTCTTCACCATACCAGGTTCACCGATCCGTCCTGGCTCCAACATCTTCATCCAACCCAAGCGGGGGTTGGCGATCCATAATCCGGTCCAGAAGAGGCTCCAAAGTCTTCCTCCTATCCGGCAAGAAGAGGACATCCGGACCGGCAAACATCTTCTCCAAGCGGCATCTTCGATCTTCTTCCATCCGGAGCGAAGCGGCAGGATCCTGAAGACATCCAGCGCGGAACATCCATCCGGACCGACGACTGAACGACGAATGACTGTTCCTTTAAGGGACGTCATCCAAGATGGCGTCCCTCGAATTCCGATTGGCTGATAGGATTCTATCAGCCAATCGGAATTAAGGTAGGAATTTTCTGATTGGCTGATGGAATCAGCCAATCAGAATCTAGTTCAATCCGATTGGCCGATCCAATCAGCCAATCAGATTGAGCTCGCATTCTATTGGCTGATCGGAACAGCCAATAGAATGCGAGCTCAATCTGATTGGCTGATTGGATCAGCCAATCGGATTGAACTTGATTCTGATTGGCTGATTCCATCAGCCAATCAGAAAATTCCTACCTTAATTCCGATTGGCTGATAGAATCCTATCAGCCAATCGGAATTCGAGGGACGCCATCTTGGATGACGTCCCTTAAAGGAACAGTCATTCGTCGTTCAGTCGTCGGTCCGGATGGATGTTCCGCGCTGGATGTCTTCAGGATCCTGCCGCTTCGCTCCGGATGGAAGAAGATCGAAGATGCCGCTTGGAGAAGATGTTTGCCGGTCCGGATGTCCTCTTCTTGCCGGATAGGAGGAAGACTTTGGAGCCTCTTCTGGACCGGATTATGGATCGCCAACCCCCGCTTGGGTTGGATGAGGATGTTGGAGCCAGGACGGATCGGTGAACCTGGTATGGTGAAGACAAGGTAGGAAGATCTTCAGGGGCTTAGTGTTAGGTTTCTTTAAGGGGGTTTGGGTTAGATTAGGGGTATGTGGGTGGTGGGTTGTAATGTTGGGGGGGGGGTATTGTATGTTTTTTTTTACAGGCAAAAGAGCTGAAATTCTTGGGGCATGCCCCGCAAAGGGCCCTGTTCAGGGCTGGTAAGGTAAAAGAGCTTGTAACTTTTTTAATTTAGAATAGGGTAGGGAATTTTTTATTTTGGGGGGCTTTGTTATTTTATTAGGGGGCTTAGAGTAGGTGTAATTAGTTTAAAATTGTTGTAATATTTTTCTTATGTTTGTAAATATTTTTTTATTTTCTGTAACTTAGTTCTTTTTTATTTTTTGTACTTTAGCTAGTTTATTTAATTGTATTTATTTGTAGGAATTGTGTTTAATTAATTTATTGATAGTGTAGTGTTAGGTTAATTGTAGGTAATTGTAGGTAGTTTATTTAATTATTTTATTGATAGGGTAGTGTTAGGTTTAATTATAACTTAGGTTAGGATTTATTTTACAGGTAAATTTGTTATTATTTTAACTAGGTAACTATTAAATAGTTCTTAACTATTTAATAGCTATTGTACCTGGTTAAAATAATTATAAAGTTGCCTGTAAAATAAATATTAATCCTAAAATAGCTATAATATAATTATAATTTATATTGTAGCTATATTAGGATTTATTTTACAGGTAAGTATTTAGTTTTAAATAGGAATAATTTATTTAATAAGAGTTAATTTATTTCGTTAGATGTAAATTATATTTAACTTAGGGGGGTGTTAGTGTTAGGGTTAGACTTAGCTTTAGGGGTTAATACATTTATTAGAATAGCGGTGAGCTCCGGTCGGCAGATTAGGGGTTAATAATTGAAGTTAGGTGTCGGCGATGTTAGGGAGGGCAGATTAGGGGTTAATACTATTTATGATAGGGTTAGTGAGGCGGATTAGGGGTTAATACATTTATTATAGTAGCGCTCAGGTCCGCTCGGCAGATTAGGGGTTAATAAGTGTAGGCAGGTGTCGGCGACGTTGAGGGGGGCAGATTAGGGGTTAATAAATATAATATAGGGGTCGGCGATGTTAGGGGCAGCAGATTAGGGGTACATAGGGATAACGTAGGTGGCGGCGATTTGCGGTCGGAAGATTAGGGGTTAATTATTTTAAGTAGCTGGCGGCGACGTTGTGGGGGGCAAGTTAGGGGTTAATAAATGTAATACAGGGGTCGGCGGGGTTAGGGGCAGCAGATTAGGGGTACATAAATATAACGTAGGTGGCGGTCGGCAGATTAGGGGTTAAAAATTTTAATCGAGTGGCAGCGGTGTGGGGGGACCTCGGTTTAGGGGTACATAGGTAGTTTATGGGTGTTAGTGTACTTTAGGGTACAGTAGTTAAGAGCTTTATGAACCGGCGTTAGCCAGAAAGCTCTTAACTCCTGCTATTTTCAGGCGGCTGGAATCTTGTCGTTAGAGCTCTAACGCTCACTTCAGAAACGACTCTAAATACCAGCGTTAGAAAGATCCCATTGAAAAGATAGGCTACGCAAATGGCGTAGGGGGATCTGCGGTATGGAAAAGTCGCGGCTGAAAAGTGAGCGTTAGACCCTTTAATCACTGACTCCAAATACCAGCGGGCGGCCAAAACCAGCGTTAGGAGCCTCTAACGCTGGTTTTGACGGCTACCGCCGAACTCCAAATCTAGGCCTTTGAATCTATTGAGGACATAAACTGACCTTGTTAAACAAAAGGAAAAATAGTTAGAATAGTTTCCATCTTGAAAGTAGGAATTCTGACTTGATAAGAGCTTTCAGATCCAGAACTGGTCAGAAAATACCTTTCTTCGTTTCAACAATGAAACAATTTGAATTAAATCCCATCCCCTGTTCCTGCAAAGGAACTGAAACACTCACTTCTATAGTTTCCAGATATGAAAATGACTGAAAAAAAGCTTGGGTCTTTAAAGGATTCTTTGGAACATTGGACAAAAAAAACCCTTCCTCTGGGAGGCCTTGTTCAAAATCCTATTTGATAGACCTGGGAAAACTATATTCAGGGATCTGGAACAGACTGAAAACAAGCCTCTTTGAAAAGGCATAACTTTCCCCCTACCAGAGCCACTGGATCATGGGCTGCACCTTCATGCATACCTGGAAGCAGGATTTGATTTTGTGGTTTGCTTGGACCTGTTCCAATTAGCACTATGCCATCAGACTGGGCCAGGGATGCTTTGTTTCTCTGAGGAATCTACTTTCTGTTCCTTACTCTGACAAAACGAAAGAAAACAATTGGAAGCTTTTAAATTTTCCTTTGGACTTCTTGTTTTGAGGAAGAAAAGCCCCTTTACCTCTAGTAACAGTATAAATAATAGAATGCGAATCTGAACCAAACAATTTCTTACCCTTAAAAGAAAGAGTCAAAAGTCTCGATTTAGACACCATATCAGAAGACCAGGACTTAAGCCATAAAGCTCTACTATAAAGGACTGCCGATGATATGATTTTAACATTAATTTTAATAATATCAAAAACAGCATCACAAATAAAAGAATTAGCACTCTTAAGTAAATCCAAAATGTCTTCACTAGCAGGAACAGTAAAACACTGCTTTGAAAGACTAGAGAACCAGAAAGAAGAAGCAGCAGCTGCAGCAACAATAGAGATTGCAGGCCTAAACAAATACCATGCTTGTAGAAAGGCACTTCTAAGAAAGGATTCTAACTTCCTATCTTAAGGGCCCTTAAAAGAAGTGCTGTCTTCCAAACGGATAGCAGTATGCATAGCCAGAGTAAAAATGGTCCCATCTACCTTAGGACATATTCCCACAGTACATTGTTAGAGGTATGTAAAGGATATAACTTCTTACACCAAGCAGAGGGATTTAAAGAATCACATGAGGAAGAAACTATCTCAGAGACAGCATCTGGAATAGGAAAATCCTCATGGGTTCTAGCAACAGTTCTAAAAATTGAATAAAAAAGGTTAGAATGCTTATCCTCAGAACCCCAGTCTTTAACCCCTAAAATAAGTAAAACCTTTTTCAAAAGAGAATGAATGTGTTCATTGTTAAATAAAAAGAGGATATATCAGGTCCAACATCAGAGGAAGATTCCTCATCATCAGATGAAACCTCCCCCTCAAAAAAAACCCCAGAAACATAGCACAAGTAGTAGGTAAATTCTGAACTGACCTGTTATGCTTACTTGAAGGTGGAAGAGCTGCCAACACTTCAGAAACTACAGATTTGATTAGATTTTTCACATCTAGAGCCAAATCTGTAGAACTACACTGTAAACTCCAAATCTGTAAAACACACAGAAGGAGCAGTAATACCCATAGAAGCAGCATTAGGAAGATCTGAATTCATTAACATAATTAAACATGAGCCACATAAATAAGCTGGAGGAGATATATCATCTTTTTTTTTTACAATAAACACACCTAGTAAAAGTAAGAAGGTGTTAAGGGGACTCAGCTTCTAAATAAGAATTAGGGACAGAATCAGAAAGCGCCAGTATAGCATTGAACTACAATAGCAAAAATATATAACCCCTTAAAAAATCTCTTGAGGAATGGAAATGTACCTCTTCCTAAAGAAGCTATATTAAAAACTAACTGATTACATAACGTAGAGGACAAGAAACTTCACATACAAAGCCTAAATAATGTTCAGCTGAATTGAAAAACATGCATGAAAACTCAACTGTTATAAGAGAGATTAGCACTCCAAAACCCAACGTACACATACCAGAAAGCATACATGCGCTAACCCAACATGTGTTAACCCAATATCCAAAGCGAGGAAAATAGCTAATATTCCAGAGAACTAACCCAGCACGCACAGACCCGAAGGCTGACATGAGGTATAAATGTCATATTAACTAAAAGCACCCAAAAACCTTTGCAAAAAAAAACTAAATAACAAAAGGGGAATACGATGTATATTCTGTTCCAAGGGCTGTATATATAAATTAATATATAACATTAAATACCCACATAAAACTATAGAATGACATATAGATAAAAATATGAAACCAACAGACACTCAGCTACCAGTACACCATAAAACACCAAGCCAGTACTGAAACAGATCAGCAGACAGAGGTTATGAAATAAGAGTATATTGTAGATCCATAGAAGGAGGCAAAAGTCAAGTCACTGAGACCAGTTATGGAAGGTCTGTGACAAAATTTCACATGATGTGAAAAGAAAGAGCTACCGACATACCCCATATACATCCATCTGACAAACACTGTACTCTGAGGGAAAAATTGTCTCAACATGACTGAAAACCCTCTCTCTGTAGAATCAATTACAAATCTTCATTCTTTAATCACCTCCAGTGGAGGCAAAGTCAAGACTGAGGTACTTATGAGGTGGGAGGGGTTTTATAAAGCTCTTGGGGTTTGGGAAAATTTTCCTTCTCCTAGTGGTAGGGGAGGGTAATTCTCAGGAGTCTTTCATCAACTCCATGAAAGAAAGCAAATACAAACACATGTAATATAAAAAAATTTTTTAGTTATTTAATTATATTGTAATAATTTATTTTTAATAAAATACCCCTGTCTGTTTTTTTAGAGTCATATGTGTCTAGATCTCAAAAATCTCATTAAAGGGACATAAAACAAGTTGAGATAGAGACAAAATATAATAATATGTATATATGAATAGATGAACAATATTGTGAACAGTGTGCACCTATTAGTGGTAAAGTAGGTGTACGTATGTAACAGTCCAGACTCTCTTTTGCCTAAAAACACACAGTTGTCCGTGGTGATACAGTTTCAATTGATAGCTGTTATTGTAATTAATCTGATCCTTGAAAGCTTACAGCAGTATCGAAAATTAAAGTTCTCAAATAAGTTGCCTGGCTACCTCTGTCTGACCACCAATTCCACTGATATAAGTGTGTCAGAACGCAGCCCGGGCCACAAAAAAAAATGCTGTACAACAGTGTAATCACTCTTCTGTGCGGGCTCATCCCAATTCTGTTCAGTGAAGGAGAAGAACAGGGCAGAATAAAGTTGTCCGATTCCCAAACAAACTCCTGCAGTGTACGTCTGCTTCTCTTCGTCCTGTTCCGATCACGTGGATCCAGAGGAACCAATCCTAGATGCAAAGAATGCAAAGCGCTGACATCACCACCACTAGGCATCCACAATACACAGCTGTTTAGGAAAATGGCTGCGAAAAAAATATATTCAGGCTCTGTAAGGAGAGCGGTTCCTCGAAATAACCGCTTGTGGTAAATGCAGAAAAAAGAAAATCCTTAGAGCCGTATATTAAAAATTCCTACCTTTATTATACAAAAAGCACACAGGAGGTGGCAAGGTAACTTTAAGAGGCCAAACAAGGAACGTCTGACAGGTTTCGATGCTACAGCACCGTAATCATAGACATAAAAGTGATGCAGCTGTCAAGGACTTAAACAGTATACAGCTCATACTAATTGGTTAAAACATAAAATAAACTATTGGCCTCAGATTAACCCTTTATGTACCTGGAAAAGCTGTGAACTCAGCTGAAATACAATGCTTGTGTCTCAACACTGATAAGAGTGGTGGAGCACAGTGTCCAGACAGCATGGCTATTTTAAGTATTTTTGAAAATTATTTTGAAATACTTCCCAACAATTTTTAAACAATTTTTTATGCAAACTATTTTTACTTGATTAGCCCTTTTAGGGTATGCACAGATCTCAACATTTTTTATGGCACTTTAAAGGGACATACAACCCAAAATGTTTCTTTCATGACTCAGATAGAACATGCAGTTTTAAAGAACTTTCCAATTTAATTCTATTATCAAATTTTCTTTGTCTTGTTATTCAAACTAAATACCTCTTCAACAAAGAATAACAACAGAATGAAGCAAATCTGATAATAAAAGTAAATTGGGAACTTTTTAAAAATTGTATGCTCTATCTGAGTCATTAAAGAAAATGTTGGGTTTAATGTCTCTTTAAATGTTTGCCTCTCCTTAGAAAGATGCTGAACCTAGCGCTGCGGAATCTGTTGGCGCTCTACAAATAACCGATAATAATAATAACAATAATAACCTTAAAAAAGTGAGAGGTAAAAAATGTTTTAATTTTAAGTTAAACGGACAGTCTACTCCAGAATTGTTATTGTTTAAAAAGATAGATAATTCCTTTATTACCTATCCCCCAGTTTTGCATAACCAACGCGGTTTTATTAAAGGGACACTGAACCCAATTTTTTTCTATTGTGATTCAGATAGAGCATGCAATTTTAAGCAACTTTCTAATTTACTCCTGTTACCAAATTCTTTTAATTCTCTTGGTATCTTTATTTGAAATGCAAGAATGTAAGTTTAGATGCCGGCCTATTTTTGGCGAACACACTGTGTTGTTCTTGCTGATTGGTGGGTAAATTCACCTACCAATAAACAAGTGCTTTCCATGGTTCTGAAAAATAGCTTAGATGCCTTCTTTTTTAAAATAAAGAAAGCAAGAGAACGAAGAAAAATTGATAATAGGAGTAAATTAGAAAGTTATATAAAATTGCATGCTCTATCTGAATCACGAAAGAAAAAATTTGGGTTCAGTGTCCCTTTAACCCCTTAATGACCGAGGACGTGCAGGGTACGTCCTCTTAAAAAAGTCACTTAACGACCAAGGACGTACCCTGCACGTCCTCGGTTTGGAAAGCAGCTGGAAGCGATCCTGATCACTTCCAGCTGTTTTCCGGTTATTGCAGGATGCCTCGATATTGAGGCATCCTGCAATAACATTTTTTACCCCTCCGGTGCAGAGAGAGCCACTCTGTGGCCCTCTCTGCACTGGACATCGATGGCCGCATTCGTTGGTGGGTGGGAGCTGAAGTGGGAGGTGGGTGGGCGGCCATCGATGGCTTCTTAGTCAGAGAGGGGGGCGGGATCAGGGGCGGTATCGCCGGGGGCATGCACGGGTGCGCGCACGTGCACGGGGGTGCTGGGCGGGCGCGTGCACGGGGAGGGAGCGGGTGGGAACCACTTACACTACAGAAACTGTTTTTTATTATTGGGAGAAAGGAGGGATAAAATCCCTGATAAAAGTCATCTAAGGGATCTGGGAGGGGGTGGGGGATTAGTCTTGGGGGGGGGGAAGCTACACTGCAGAAAAACCAAAAATAAAAAAGAATAAAAACATTTTTATATGCAAACTGGGTACTGGCAGACAGCTGCCAGTACCCAAGATGGCCCCCAATAAGGCAGAGGGGGAGGGTTAGAGAGCTGTTTTGGGGGGGATCAGGGAGGTTGGGGGCTAAGGGGGGGAATCTAACACAGCAGCATATGTAAATATCCTATATAAAAAAAGGATACCTTTTATTTTAGTACTGGCAGACTTTCTGCCAGTACTTAAGATGGCAGGACAATTTTTGGGGTGGGGGAGGAAAGAGAGCTCTTTGGGAGGGATCAGGGGGTCTGATGTGTCAGGTGGGAAGCTGATCTCTACACTAAAGCTAAAATTAACCCTGCAAACTCCCTACAAGCTACCTAATTAACCCCTTCATTGCTGGGCATAATTCACGTGTTGTGCGCAGTGGCATTTAGCGGCCTTCTAATTACCAAAAAGCAACACCAAATCCATATATGTCTGCTATTTTTGAACAAAAGAGACCCCAGAGAAGCATTTACAACCATTTGTGCCATCATTGCACAAAATGTTTGTAAATGATTTCAGTGAGAAATCTAAAATTTTGAAAAATTTAACGTTTTTCTTTATTTGATCGCATTTGGCGGTGAAATGGTGGCATGAAATATACCAAAATGGGCCTAGATCAATACTTTGGGTTGTCTATTACACTACACTAAAGCTAAAATTACCCCAAAAAGCTCCCTACATGCTCCCTTATTAACCCCTTCCCTGCTGGGCATAATACACGCATGGTGCGCAGTGACATTTAGCGGCCTTCTAATTACCAAAAAGCAACGTCAAAGCCATATATGTCTGCTATTTCTGAACAAAGGGGATCCCAGAGAAAAATGTACAACCATTTATGCCATAATTGCACAAGCTGTTTGTAAATAATTTCAGTGAGAATCCTAAAGTTTGTGAAAAAATTTGTGAAAAAGTGAACAATTTTTTTTATTTGATCGCATTTGGTGGTGAAATGGTGGCATGAAATATACCAAAATGGGCCTAGATCAATACTTTGGGATGTCTTCTAAAAAAACATATCTACATGTTAATGGATATTCAGGGATTCCTGAAAGATATAAGTGTTCTAATGTAACTAGCGCTAATTTTGAAAAAAAGTGGTTTGGAAATAGCAAAGTGCTACTTATATTTATTGCCCTATAACTTGCAAAAAAAAGCAAAGAACATGTAAACATTGGGTATTTCTAAACTCTGGACAAAATTTAGAAACTATTTAGCATGGGTGTTTTTTGGTGGTTGTATATGTGTAACAGATTTTGGGGGACAAAGTTAGAAAAAGTGTGTTTTTTTCCATTTTTTCCTCATATTTTATATATTTTTTTATAGTAAATAATAAGATATGATGAAAATAATGGTATCTTTAGAAAGTCCATTTAATGGCGAGAAAAACGGTATATAATATGTGTGGGTACAGTAAAAGAGTAAGAGGAAAATTACAGCTAAACACAAACACTGCAAAAATGTAAAAATAGCCTTGGACCCAAATGGACAGAAAATGGAAAAGTGCTGTGGTCATTAAGGGGTTAATATACTTTTTACCTCTGTGATTACCTTGTATCTAAGCCTCTGCACACTGCCCCTTATTTTAGTTCTTTTGACAGACTTGCATTTTAGGCAATCAGTGCCCTACCATAAGTAACTCCACGGGCCTGAGCCCAATGTTATCTACATGACACACATGAACTAATGCCCTCTAGCTGTGAAAACTGTCAAATGTATTTGGATAAGAGGTGCCCTTCAAGGGCTTAGATATTAGCATATGAGCCTACCTACGTTTAGCTTTCAACTAAGAATACCAAGAGAACAAAGCAAATTTGATGATAAAAGTGAATTGGAAAGATGTTTAAAATTGAATGCCCTATCTGAATCATGAAAGTTTAATTTTGTCTAGACTGTCCCTTTAAAACTAATACAGCTGTATCAGTTGTGCTCCCGATTTTGGGCCTTCCTAAAACTGCTTGCTTTAAAGTTTAATTCAAAATTTAAAAACATTTAAACATTTTTTTTTTTTTTAAATCGCTAATTTTTCTGTTATAAAAGTATTTCATATCCTTGGCATCCTTTGTTAAGGAGCATACCAACATAGACTCAGAAATGTGTATTTGTAAAATATTGCAAACACTGCCATCAGATAGTGTTAGGCGCCTGAGACTACCTAGATATTTTTTTTCTATCTGGATCATGAAAGTTTAATTGTGGTAACAACAACATTACCTGCAAATTTTATTTAGACTTTAGATATTTCTACCAGGTAGAAAAAAAGAAATGAATTAGCACTTAGATCCACATGGCAAAAAATAAAAAATACATGATGTCCAGAGGAAGTTGAGGAGAAAGTTAATAGGAAATAGTGGAAAAAATAAATAATATATGCTTTTGTATTATTTGTTTACAGACATTAATGAAACAAAGTTTCTTTTTTTTAGCCAATCATATTTTTAGCAGATGATCTCATTCATCAACCCTTTCAATCATTTCATATAAACATGGTTTATAGCAGCACACAGTGACTCATGGCCAAGGATACTTGCTTATTACAGTTCATGTAAATGTCATGATTATTGCCATTTGCAAGTTTAGATGTAATGTTATATTGTTGCAGCATATGTTGGGCCTTAATTCATATTTTTATTATGATGATGATGATTATTATTATTATAAATAATAATAATAATAATAATAATAATAATAAAATCTGATTAATAATTTGGATAGATCAGGAAACTCTCCAGTTTTCTAATTATACAAACACACGATAAAGCTGCTAAATTTAGAGTACTTGGAATATTGTGATACATAATGCTAAAGAAAATAAATACAAGTCTCCTAACCCCTATTACATATACACTTACATTGATTTATTACTGACAGACGCTAAACTGGCAAGGTCACTTCTAAATGCCACAGTAAACACTGTAACCTGATCAGACCTTGCACTTATCTCAACTGTTCTAGATTTACCATTAACTTTGGAAGTCCTTGAAGTAATCATAAATTATTTTTCTTAAAGGATTTCTGAACTTACATATTTTTCTTATGTATGTAAAAGTGCATGTTTTTTTAAATTGTATTAAGGAAATTGGAGATGGGATTTAAATTTTGAACAACTATTATTTAATCATTAAAAAAAAAAATGTAGGGCCAACTTATCTATTAGCTGCAGTGTCTAGAACCAGTTGCCTAGAATACAAGTTTTGCGGTAAGGTGAAAAAGCAGCGTTAACAGGTATTTACAAGTCTTGCAGGTATAGGTGTACCGCACACTTTTTTGGCCTTACCGCAAACCGACTTACGTAAAGTTTGTAAAGCCTTTTTTCTATGGGACTTCCATAGCGCCGGTATTACGAGTTTGTCCTGGGAGGCCAAAAAGTGAGCGGTAAAGCCTGTACCGACAAGATTCCTAAAGCATTTTAAAGTCAGTAGTTATGAGTTTTAAACTACAACGGCATAGCATAAAACTCATAACTAAAGTGCTATAAAGCACACTAACACCCATAAACTACCTATTAACCCCTAAACCGAGGCCCTCCCGCATCACAAATACTAAAATACATTTTTAACCCATAATCTGCTGCTCTGGACATCGCCGCCACTAGAATAAACATATTAACCCCTAAACTGCCACACTCACGCCTCGCAAACACTAGTTAAATATTATTAACCCCTAATCTGCCACCCCTAACATTGCCGCCACCTACATTATACTTACTAACCCCTAATCTTCCGCTCCGGACATCGCCTCCACCTACATTATATTTATTAACCCCTAATCTGCGGCCCCCAACATCGCCGCCACCTACTTACATGTATTAATCCCTAATCTGCTGTCCCCAACGTCACCACCACTATTCTAAATTCATTAACCCTTTAAACCTAAGTCTAAACCAAACCCTAACACCCCCTAACTTAAATATAATTTAAATAAATCTAAATAAAATTACTATCATTAACTAAATTTTTCCTATTTAAAACTTAATACTTACCTATAAAATAAACCCTAAGCTAGCCACAATATAACTAATAGTTACATGGTATCTAGCTTAGGGTTTATTTCTATTTTACAGGCAAGTTTGTATTTATTTTAACTAGGTAGAATAGTTACTAAATAGTTATTAAGTATTTAATAACTACCTAGCTAAAATAAATACAAATTGACCTGTAAAATAAAACCTAACCTATGTTACAATAACACCTAACACTACACTACAATTAAATCAATTCCCTACATTAAATACAATTAAATAAATTAAATTAAATTAGCTAAATTACAAAAAAAACACTAAATTACAGAAAATAAAAACAAATTACAATATCTTTAAACTAATTACACCTAATCTAATAGCCCTATCAAAATAAAAAAGCCCCCCCCCCCAAAAAAAAAAACCCTAGCCTAAACTAAATTATCAATAGCCCTTAAAAGGGCATTTTGCGGGGCATTGCCCCAAAGAAATCAGCTCTTTTACCTGTAAAAAAAATACAAACAACCCCCCCAACAGTAAAACCCACCACCCACACAACCAACCCCTCAAATAAAAGCCTAACTAAAAAAACCTAAGCTCCCCATTGCCCTGAAATGGACATTTGGATGGGCATTGCCCTTAAAAGGGCATTTAGCTCTATTGCTGCCCAAAGCCCTAGCCTAAAAAATAAACCCACCTAATACACCCTTAAAAAATCCTAACACTAACCCCCGAAGATTCACTTACCGGGATAAGTCTTCAACCAAGTGGCAAGATGACCTCAACGAAGCCAGCAGAAGTGGTCCTCCAGACGGGCACAAGTCTTCATCCAGACGACATCTTCTATCTTCATCCTTCCGACATGGAGCGGTTCCATCTTCAAGAAATCCAGCGTGGAGCATCCTCTTCAAACGATGGCTTCTTCGGAATGAATGTACTTTTAAGTGATGTCATCCAAGATGGTGTCCCTTAGATTCCGATTGGCTGATAGAATTCTATTAGCCAATCGGAATTAAGGTAGAAAAAATCCTAATAGTAATGGGGAGACCAGACGTGGACTCCATGCACACTTGCCCTTAAAGAGATACAACTACACCTCACTGACGAGGCCCATAGGAGGCCGAAACGATCGTCTGGGGTTGTTACTTCCCTTGTTCAGAGAAGAATTGCCTGGTATTTCGGCGCTGGACTGTCATTGGGCAGGGTCAGACTGATATGCTTCAGGATATTTTTTCTCTGTGAAGGGGCATAGTGTGCAAAAAGAACGTGCACCCTGAGGAGTTACAATAAAAATGAACATGTATGGAAGTTATTCCAGCTTCTGTTCTATCTCATGGAGTGCTGTTCTCTCTCTTTCGAATTTTATGCAAATTGCTCTTAGGTCACCCTAAGAGTAATGGGGAAACCAGACGTGGATTCCATGCACACTTGCCCTTAGAGAGATACAACTGCACCTCACTGACGAGGCCCATAGGAGGCTGAAACGATCATCTGGGGTTGTTGCTTTCCTTGTTCAGAGAAGAATTGCCTGGTATTTTGGCGCTGGACTGTCATTGGGCAGGGTCAGACTGATATGCTTCAGGATATTTTTTCTCTGTGAAGGGGCATAATGTGCAAAAAGAATGTGCACCCTGAGGAGTTACAATAAAAATGAACATGCACGGAAGTTATTCCAGCTTCTGTTCTATCTCATGCAGTGCTGTTCTCTCTCTTTAGAAAAAATCCTATTGCAAGGATTAAGCTTGCATTTTATTGGCTGATTGGAACAGCCAATAGAATGCCAGCTCAATTGCATCAGCCAATAGGATTTTTTCTACTTTAATTCCGATTGACTGAATTCTATCAGCCAATTGGAATCTAAGGGACGCCATCTTGGATGATGTCACTTAAAGAAACATTAATTCCGAAGAGGCCGTCGATTGAAGAGGATGCTCCACGCCGGATGTCTTGAAGACGGACCCGCTCCGCGTCAGAAGGATGAAGATAGAAGATGCCGTCTGGATGAAGACTTCTGCCCATCTAGAGGAACACTTCTGCCGGCTTCATTGAGGACATCTTGCCGCTTGGATGAAGACTTCTCCCGGTAAGTGAATCTTCGGGGGTTAGTGTAAGGATTTTTTGTATTGGGTGGGTTTATTTTTTAGATTAGGGTTTGGGCAGCAATAGAGCTAAATGCCCTTTTAAGGGCAATGCCCATCCAAATGTCCTTTTCAGGGCAATATGGAGCTTAGGTTTTTTAGTTATTCTTTTATATGGGGGGTTGTTTGTGTGGGGGTGGGTTTTACTGTTGGGGGGGTTGTTTGTGTTTTTTTTACAGGTAAAAGAGCTGATTTATTTGGGGCAATGCCCCGCAAAAGGCCCTTTTAAGGGCTATTGGTAGTTTAGTTTAGGCTAGGTTTTTTTTATTTTGTGTGTAGTGTTAGGTGTTAGTGTAACTTAGGTTGGGTTTTATTTTACAGGTAAATTTGTATTTATTTTAGCTAGGTAGTTATTAAATAGTTAATAACTATTTAGTAACTATTCTACCTAGTTAAAATAAATACAAACATACCTGTAAAATAAAAATAAAACCTAAGCTAGCTACAATGTAAATATTAGTTATATTGTAGCTAGTTTAGGGTTTATTTTATAGGTAAGTATTTAGTTTTAAATAGGAATTATTTAAGTAATGATAGGAATTTTATTTAGATTTATTTAAATTATATTTAAGTTACGGGGTGTTACGGATAGGGTTAGACTTAGATTTAGGGGTTAATAAATTTAATATAGTGGCAGTGACGTTGGAGGCAGATTGGGGTTAATAAATATAATGTAGGTGTCGGCAATGTTGGGGGCAGCAGATTAGGGGTTAATAAGTATAATGTAGGTGGTGGCAGATTAGGGGTTATTCAGTATAATGTAGGTGGCGGCTATGTCAGGGCAGCAGATTAGGGGTTAATAAGTGTAAAATTAGGGGTGTTTAGACTCGGGGTTCATGTTAGGGTGTTAGGTGTAATCATAAATTTAGTTTCCCCATAGGAATCAATGGGGCTGCGTTACGGAGCTTTACGCTGTTTTTTAGCAGGTGTTAGACTTTTTCTCAGCCGGCTCTCCCCATTGATGTCTATGGGGAAATCGTGCACGAGCACGTACAACCAGCTCACCGCTGACTTAAGCAGCGCTGGTATTGGAGTGCAGTGTGGAGCTCAATTTTGCTCTACGCTCACTTCTTGCCTGTTAACGTCGGGTTTGTAAAAACCTGTAATACCAGCGCTGTAGGTAAGTGAGCGTGAGAAAAAACTGCACATTAGCACCGCACAGCTCATAACGCAAGACTCGTAATCTACCCGAGAGTTTCCTCTAAGGCCACCTGCAGGGTATGGTTCACTAATTACAGGGATAGTAGACAGCAATTTGTATTATTTAAAAAGATTAGATCATTTCTTTATTTACCATTCCCAGTTTTGCATAACCAACACTGTTATAGAAATATACTTTTTACACCCTATAGCTGTGAAAAACTGTAAAATTCATTCATATAAGAGGCGGCCTTCAAGGGCCTAGAAATTAGCATTTGAGTCTACATAGGTTTAGCTTTCATCTACGAATACCAAGAGAACAAAGCAAATTTGATGATAAAAGTAAAATAGAAAGTTGTTTAACATGAAAGTTTAATTTGGACTTTACTATCCCTTTAACTGTTTCACTGTTGGGAAGCTCACAAAATCTAGCCTTAGAAGGAACACTGCAAGTCATGAAAATCAAAAGAAATTTTTTTTTGGAAGAATTGAAAAAATGTTTTATTTTTTTTCTTAAAGAAAAAAAAAAAACATTAATATGTGGTAAGTTCCTTATGTTTTGAGTGATTACAAATGTGGATTTAGGACATTTGGGGCAAGAATTACATATACGGCGCAGGCTTCAGCGTAACTGCCGAAACCCGAGTCGCCCGTAATTTTTCCTCACACATCAGGGAATCACATATATGGCACCGGCATCTTATAAAATACCGTAAGTCGAATAAACCAGCGTAAATACAAATTTCTGGAATCGCCAGTGATTTACGGCACTTTAGAAACTGCCGGCGGCTAAGAAAATAAAAAAAAAAAGTTAAATCTCCTGTAAAAATCTAACGTGCCTCCCAAAAATAAACCTGAAATGTAAAAAGCCCTATATCTGCAATTCCTTCACATCACAACTAATAATAAAAGTATTAACCCCTAAACAGACTACCCCCCACAACACAATATGTCTAATTAAACTATTAACCCCTAATCCACCATTCACCCACAACGCAATCTACCTAATAAAAGTATTAACCCCTAATCCACCATTCACCCACAACACAATCTACATAATAAAAGTATTAATCCCTAATCCACCATTTAGCCACATCGCAATGAACCTAATTAAACTATTAACCCCTGATCTGCCATTCACCCACATCGCAATTAGCCTAATTAAACTATTAACCCCTAATCCGCCATAAACCCACATCGCAATTAAGCTAATAAATCTATAAACCCCTAAACCGCCATTAACCCACATCGCAATTAACCTAATAAATCTATTAACACCTAAACCACCAAACCCCCACAGTGCAATTAACCTATTTAAATTACTAAACCCCCTAACCTAACACCCCCTAAATTAACCCCAAATTACATAAAATAATAAAATACTAGATTACAATTAAAATAAAAAATCCTAACAGTACTTAAAAAAACAAAAACCTAAAATTAAATTAAATTAATCTAAAATTACAAAAAATAAAAAAGTCTAACATTATAGAAAAGAATAAACCAGGGTTAGTGTTAGTTTTTTTTTATTTTGGGGGGTTGGGTGGGTGGGAGTTTGTACTGTTAGAGGGAGAACTATTTTTAAAAGTATATTTTTAAAGCAAAAGAGCTGTTTAACTTAGGGCAATGCCCTACAAAAAGCCCTTTTAAGGGCTATTGGTAGTTTAGTATTAGATCAGGTTTTTTTTTAATTTTGGGAGGCTTTTTTATTTTCATAGGGATTAGGTTTTATTTTTTTATTTTTGACAATTTGGTATATTTTTTTCTATAATGTTAGACTTTTTTATTTTTTGTAATTTTAGATTATTTTATATTAATTTTAGGTTGGTTCTTTTTTAAGTACTGTTAGGATTTTTTATTTTAATTGTTATTTAGTATTTTATTATTTTATGTAATTTGGGGATAATTTAGGGGGTGTTAGGTAAGGAGGCTTAGTCATTTAAATAGGTCAATTGCGTTGTGGGGGTTTGGCGGTTTAGGGGTTAATAGATTCATTAGGTTAATTGTGATGTGGGTTAATGGTGGTTTAGGGGTTAATAGATTTATTAGGTTACTTGTGATGTGGGTGAATGGCAGATTAGGGGTTAATGCATTTATTAGGTGTATTGTGATGTGGGTTAATGGCGGATTAAGGGTTAATATACTTTATTAGTTATTGCGGTGGGGGTTGGCGGAGGACAGGTAGACATTGCGCATGCGTTAGGTGTTTGTTAATATTTTCAGGTAGTAACAGGAGTTACGGTGCTCACATTTTCAGCATAAGTCTTGCTGCGCCTGCCTATGTGTGGCGAGGTTAAAATGGAGTAAAATGTCTCAATTTTTGCCGTGTAAGTCCTTGCACTGAATATGGAATACCGATTTGCAACGCGGTTCAATGTTAGCTTATGGGAGTAAAAATTGCGGGAGAAGGGTGAAATATATGCTCCACATTGATATGCGGCGCCATATATGTGATAGCATAACTGCGTAAAAAACGGCGTTGCCGGCTTTTGCGGTTAACGCCGCATATGTAATCTTGCCCTTGGTTCTGCCTCCACGACAGGTATCTGCTATTATCGGTTAAAAGAGTGACATTATCCAGCGCTATATATAACAGTGCAATCAAGTGCCGAGTGCAATTGCCACTGATAATCATAAAGGTAAGTGCTGCACAGTGGTGCCCTCGCTTCTCACACTTAAAAAAAACATACGCATGTGCCAATCAATGTCATGATACTGCCCTGGAGTAAAGGTATATTTTGTAACATCAAATCAAAGAAAAATCAGTTTGTGTTTATCGACGTCAGTTATATTCCATACGAATCTTGCAACCCCCCCCCAAATGATACACATTATTTATGTATGTATTTATTCATTCTTTCATTCTATTTACTTTAAAGGAAATAGATTTTTGTTTTGTTTTCTTTAAGACTTACTATAAATATAAAGGGATCTATCTTGCCCATCACTGCACTAAAATGTACAGGGAGTGCAGAATTATTAGGCAAATGAGTATTTTGACCACATCATCCTCTTTATGCATGTTGTCTTACTCCAAGCTGTATAGGCTCGAAATCCTACTACCAATTAAGCATATTAGGTGATGTGCATCTCTGTAATGAGAAGGGGTGTGGTCTAATGACATCAACACCCTATATCAGATGTGCATAATTATTAGGCAACTTCCTTTCCTTTGGCAAAATGGGTCAAAAGAAGGACTTGACAGGCTCAGAAAAGTCAAAAATAGTGAGATATCTTGCAGAGGGATGCAGCACTCTTAAAATTGCAAAGCTTCTGAAGCGTGATCATCGAACAATCAAGCGTTTCATTCAAAATAGTCAACAGGGTCGCAAGAAGCGTGTGGAAAAACCAAGGCGCAAAATAACTGCCCATGAACTGAGAAAAGTCAAGCGTGCAGCTGCCAAGATGCCACTTGCCACCAGTTTGGCCATATTTCAGAGCTGCAACATCACTGGAGTGCCCAAAAGCACAAGGTGTGCAATACTCAGAGACATGGCCAAGGTAAGAAAGGTTGAAAGACGACCACCACTGAACAAGACACACAAGCTGAAACGTCAAGACTGGGCCAAGAAATATCTCAAGACTGATTTTTCTAAGGTTTTATGGACTGATGAAATGAGAGTGAGTCTTGATGGGCCAGATGGATGGGCCCGTGGCTGGATTGGTAAAAGGCAGAGAGCTCCAGTCCGACTCAGACGCCAGCAAGGTGGAGGTGGAGTACTGGTTTGGGCTGGTATCATCAAAGATGAGCTTGTGGGGCCTTTTCGGGTTGAGGATGGAGTCAAGCTCAACTCCCAGTCCTACTGCCAGTTTCTGGAAGACACCTTCTTCAAGCAGTGGTACAGGAAGAAGTCTGCATCCTTCAAGAAAAACATGATTTTCATGCAGGACAATGCTCCATCACATGCGTCCAAGTACTCCACAGTGTGGCTGGCAAGAAAGGGTATAAAAGAAGAAAATCTAATGACATGGCCTCCTTGTTCACCTGATCTGAACCCCATTGAGAACCTGTGGTCCATCATCAAATGTGAGATTTACAAGGAGGGAAAACAGTACACCTCTCTGAACAGTGTCTGGGAGGCTGTGGTTGCTGCTGCACGCAATGTTGATGGTGAACAGATCAAAACACTGACAGAATCCATGGATGGCAGGCTTTTGAGTGTCCTTGCAAAGAAAGGTGGCTATATTGGTCACGGATTTGTTTTTGTTTTGTTTTTGAATGTCAGAAATGTATATTTGTGAATGTTGAGATGTTATATTGGTTTCACTGGTAAAAATAAATAATTGAAATGGGTATATATTTGTTTTTTGTTAAGTTGCCTAATAATTATGCACAGTAATAGTCACCTGCACACACAGATATCCCCCTAAAATAGCTATAACTAAAAACAAACTAAAAACTACTTCCAAAACTATTCAGCTTTGATATTAATGAGTTTTTTGGGTTCATTGAGAACATTGTTGTTGTTCAATAATAAAATTAATCCTCAAAAATACAACTTGCCTAATAATTCTGCACTCCCTGTATATTACATACTAGAATAAATAAACCATTTGAATTATAGAAGGAAATAATATGTATTGATGTTGTATTGTTGCTTCTGGCATGGCACTTAAAACAATGTGTGCTACATTATTTAGGTGATAATAATAAAAACAACAACATTAAAGGGACAGTCTAGTCAAAAATAAACTTTCATGAAACAGAAAGGGCATGCAATTTTAAACAACTTTCCAATTAACTTTTATCATCAATTTTGCTTTATTCTCTTGGTATTCTTAGTTGAAAGCTAAACCTAGGGTGGCTCATATGCAAATTTCTTAGCCGTTGAATGCAGCTTCTTATCTGAATGCATTTTTACATTTTTCACAACTAAAGGGCGTTAGTTCATGTGTGGCATATAGATAGCATTGTGCTCATGCCCGTGGAGTTACCTAGGAGTCAGCACTGGTTGGCTAAAATGCAAGTCTGTCAAAAGAACTGAAATAAGGGGGCAGGTTGCAGAGGCTTTGATACAAGGTATTCACAAAGGTAAAAAGTATATTAATATAACTGTGTTGGTTATGAAAAACTGGGGAATGGGTAATAAAGGGATTATAGATCTTTTTAAACAAAAATAATTCTGGTGTAGACTGTCCCTTTAATAATAATTGTTGGGGTTCATCTATGCCTGTCTGTAATTGGATACGCCAGAATAAATCCACACAAGAGACTTTTCAAGAGGTATGTCCCTGGATTGCAAAACAACAAAATATTGGCTCATTAAAAATAACAGTTTTGAGTGTTTTTTTTTTTAAAAACTTCATTTTTAAACTAATCTATAGCAATACATAACTTAATTACTGGTGGTATATACTACAAATATATATATATATATATATATATATATATATACATACATACATATATATATATATATATATATACTGTATATACAGTATATATATGTCCCTTTAAGTTAGAGAAACATATGGCATTCTGCCACACAACTTGTATGACAATCTGTCATTATGCCATCTCTGAATTAAGCAGTACCCATGGTATCTTTAAATGCCGTTTTTTCATTTACCATATTATCTTCCAGATGTTTTGGATAGAAGGGGACTTCAATGCAAACACACAAAGGCTTGCAGGAGATCTGCACATTTTTATTGCAGTCCTCATATACTTAAATTAATGATTGCTGTTACAGCATCTTAATCCACAGAAATGATGCTCATTATATGCTGCTATATATTTTATATCATATCATTATGAAGTAGAACAGAGAAATGTAGAATACTAAGAAGCTGAACAGAGCTGAAGATATAGCTGTCAAGAATATCTGATAAAAAAAAAATTAATCATTAATATCATTCAGATGAATAAAACAAAATCCTTCTAGTTAAAAGACATTTTTATACCCTGTATTTTTTTCTTTATAATGCAAACTAGGTAATTGAAGATAATATTATTCCAAAGCAATGGGTCTATCTACAGAACCTCAGAACAAAATGAAAGTTCTTATCTCATGATAGATAAAAGGGATACAATTCTACAATATTTATTTTCTATGCTGCACTTTTATAAAACAAGAACTGTTTTAGCATTTTAGAAATGTTCCCAAGAAGCTGAATTGTTTAATTAAAATGAAAAGAAAAAAAAAAATATTAAAATGCCATGAAAGTTTACAAATAATGCTAAATATTATAAAAAGCAATATGTTTTACATTATCACTATATAGTAGTCAAAGAGCAGGGGTATATTTTAGTCCAAGCCAATCAGGCCTCTGCCAAGGGCACCGAGATTTGTGAGGTAGTGCGTTTAATTAGTTACATGATATGACCTTACTCTCTTATGCTTTACATATGTTTTGCATATTAAAATCATTGCACACTAGTGGTTTAATTGAAATGTATAAATCGTCCATGCCTCTTTGGACTCCTATAAAAAATATATGAGGCAAATGTGAGCTAAATATGTGGTGGTTGGGAGGCAACAGAATTTCCAGTGCCTAGTGCAGCATAAGACCTAAGATGGAATTATGTTTAAAAGTTAAAGGGATATGAAACCCAAACAATCGGCTTGATTTAGAGTTTTGTCAGTAACGACCCGCGTAGCTAACGCTGGCATTTTTCCCCCGCACCTTTTAAATACCGCTGGTATTTAGAGTTCACAGAAGGGCTGCGTTAGGCTCCAAAAAGGGAGCGTATAGCATATTTACCGCCACTGCAACTCTCAATACCAGCGGTGCTTACGGACGCGGCCAGCTTCAAAAACGTGCTCGTGCACGATTCCCCCATAGTAAACAATGGGGCAGTTTGAGCTGAAAAAAACCTAACACCTGAAAAAAAGCAGCGTTCAGCTCCTAACGCAGCCCCATTGTTTCCTATGGGGAAACACTTCCTAAGTCTGCACCTAACACCCTAACATGTACCCCGAGTCTAAACACCCCTAACCTTACACTTATTAACCCCTAATCTGCCACCCCTGCTATCGCTGACCCCTGCATATTTTTATAACCCCTAATCTGCCGTTCCGTACACCGCCGCAACCTATGTTATCCCTATGAACCCCTAATCTGCTGCCCTTAACACCGCCAACCCCTATATTATATTTATTAACCCCTAATCTGCCGCCCCCAACGTCGCCTCCACCTACCTACAATTATTAACCCCTAATCTGCCGACCGGACCTCACCGCTACTATAATAAAGTTATTAACCCCTAATCCGCCTCACTCCCGTCTCACTAACCCTATAATAAATAGTATTAACCCCTAATCTGCCCTCCCTAACATCACCGACACCTAACTTCAAGTATTAACCCCTAATCTGCCGACCGGACCTCACCGCTACTATAATAAAGTTATTAACCCCTAAAGCTAAGTCTAACCATAACCCTAACACCCCCCTAAGTTAAATATAATTTAAATCTAACAAAATAAATTAACTCTTATTAAATAAATTATTCCTATTTAAAGCTATATACTTACCTGTAAAATAAATCCTAATATAGCTACAATATAAATTATAATTATATTGTAGCTATTTTAGGATTAATATTTATTTTACAGGCAACTTTGTATTTATTTTAACCAGGTACAATAGCTATTAAATAATTAAGAACTATTTAATAGTTACCTATTTAAAATAATTACAAAATTACCTGTAAAATAAATCCTAACCTAAGTTACAATTAAACCTAACACTACACTATCAATAAATTAATTAAATAAAATACCTACAATTATCTACAATTAAACCTAACACTACACTATCAATAAATTAATTAAATACAATACCTACAAATAAATGCAATTAAATAAACTAACTAAAGTACAAAAAATAAAAAAAGAACTAAGTTACAAAAAATAAAAAAATATTTACAAACATTAGAAAAATATTACAACAATTTTAAGCTAATTACACCTACTCTAAGCCCCCTAATAAAATAACAAAGCCCCCCAAAATAAAAAATGCCCTACCCTATTCTAAAATAAAAATAAAAAAGCTCTTTTACCTTACCAGCCCTTAAAAGGGCCTTTTGCGGGGCATGCCCCAAAGAATTCAGCTCTTTTGCCTGGAAAAAAAAACATACAATACCCCCCCCCAACATTACAACCCACCACCCACATACCCTTAATCTAACCCAAACCCCCCTTAAATAAACCTAACACTAAGCCCCTGAAGATCTTCCTACCTTATCTTCACCACGCCGGGTATCACCGATTGGTCCAGGCTCCGATGTCTTGATCGAAGCCCAAGCAGGGGCTGAAGACGTCCATCCTCCGGCTGAAGTCTTGATTCAAGCGGCGGCTGAAGAAGTCCATCATCGGGCAGAAGTCTTCATCCTATCCGGGCAGAAGAGGAGATCCGGACCGGTAGACATCTTCATCCAAGCAGCATCTTCTATCTTCTTCCATCCGATGACGAGCGGCTCCATATTCAAGACCTCCGGCGCGGATCCATCCTCTTCTTCCGACGTCCTAAAACAGAATGAAGGTTCCTTTAAGGGACGTCACCCAAGATGGCGTCCCTCGAATTCCGATTGGCTGATAGGATTCTATCAGCCAATCGGAATTAAGGTAGGAAAATTCTGATTGGCTGATGGAATCAGCCAATCAGATTCAAGTTCAATCCGATTGGCTGATCCAATCAGCCAATCAGATTGAGCTCACATTCTATTGGCTGATCGGAACAGGATGGATCCACGCTGGTGGTCTTGAAGATGGAGCCGCTCGTCATCGGATGGAAGAAGATAGAAGATGCCGCTTGGATGAAGATGTCTACCGGTCCGGATCTCCTCTTCTGCCCGGATAGGATGAAGACTTCTGCCCGATAATGGACTTCTTCAGCCGCCGCTTGGATCAAGACTTCAGCCGAAGGATGGACGTCTTCAGCCCCCGCTTGGGCTTGGATCAAGACATCGGAGCCTGGACCGATCAGTGATACCCGGCGTGGTGAAGATAAGGTAGGAAGATCTTCAGGGGCTTAGTGTTAGGTTTATTTAAGGGGGGGTTTGGGTTAGATTAGGGGTATGTGGGTGGTGGGTTGTAATGTTGGGGGGTATTGTATGGTTTTTTTCCAGGCAAAAGAGCTGAATTCTTTGGGGCATGCCCCGCAAAAGGCCCTTTTAAGGGTTTGTAAGGTAAAAGAGCTTTTCTATTTTTATTTTAGAATAGGGTAGGGCATTTTTTTTATTTTTGGGGGCTTTGTTATTTTATTAGGGGGCTTAGAGTAGGTGTAATTAGCTTAAAAATGTTGTAATATTTTTCTAATGTTTGTAAATATTTTTTTATTTTTTGTAACTTAGTTCTTTTTTTATTTTTTGTACTTTAGTTAGTTTATTTAATTGTATTTATTTGTAGGTATTGTATTTATTTAATTTATTGATAGTGTAGTGTTAGGTTTAATTGTAGATAATTGTAGGTATTTTATTTAATTAATTTATTGATAGTGTAGTGTTAGGTTTAATTGTAACTTAGGTTAGGATTTATTTTACAGGTAATTTTGTAATTATTTTAACTAGGTAACTTTTAAATAGTTCTTAACTATTTAATAGCTATTGTACCTGGTTAAAATAAATACAAAGTTGCCTGTAAAATAAATATTAATCCTAAAATAGCTACAATATAATTATAATTTATATTGTAGCTATATTAGGATTTATTTTACAGGTAAGTATTTAGCTTTAAATAGGAATAATTTATTTATTAAGAGTTCATTTATTTTGTTAGATTTAAATTATATTTAACTTAGGGGGTGTTAGTGTTAGGGTTAGACTTAGCTTTAGGGGTTAATAACTTTATTATAGTAGCGGTGAGGTCCGGTCGGCAGATTAGGGGTTAATACTTGAAGTTAGGTGTCGGCAATGTTAGGGAGGGCAGATTAGGGGTTAATACTATTTATTATAGGGTTAGTGAGGCGGGAGTGAGGCGGATTAGGGGTTAATAACTTTATTATAGTGGCGGTGAGGTCCGGTCGGCAGATTAGGGGTTAATAATTGTAGGTAGGTGGAGGCGACGTTGGGGGCGGCAGATTAGGGGTTAATAAATATAGTATAGGGTTCGGCGGTGTTAGGGGCAGCAGATTAGGGGTACATAGGGATAATGTAGGTGGCGGCGGTGTGCGGTCGGCAGATTAGGGGTTAAAAAAAATTAATAGAGTGGCGGCGATGTGGGGGGACCTCGGTTTAGGGGTACATAGGTAGTTTATGGGTGTTAGTGTACTTTAGAGCACAGTAGTTAAGAGCTTTATGAACCGGCGTTAGCCCAGAAAGCTCTTAACTCCTGACTTTTTTCTGCGGCTGGAGTTTTGTCGTTAGATTTCTAACGCTCACTTCAGCCACGACTCTAAATACCAGCGTTAGAAAGATCCCATTGAAAAGATAGGATACGCAAATGGCGTAGGGGGATCTGCGGTATGGAAAAGTCGCGGCTGCAAAGTGAGCGTTAGACCCTTTCCTGACTGACTCTAAATACCAGCGGTAGCCCAAAACCAGCGTTAGGAGCCTCTAACGCTGGTTTTGACGGCTAACGCCAAACTCTAAATCTAGGCGACTGTTTTCTGTGATTCAGACAGAGAATACCATTTAAAAAAAGTTTGCAGTTTACTTCTATATTCATTTTTTCTTCATTCCCATGATATCCTGTGTTAAAGAGATATCTAGGTAGGCATCCGGAGCACTACATGGCAGGGAATAGTGCTGCCATCTAGTTCTTTTGCAAATGGATAACATTCTTACAAAACTGCTGCCATACAGCATGCATACGTCCATGCTTTTCAACAAATGATTCCAAGAGAACAGACAAATGATAACAGAAGTAAATTAGAAAGATATTTAAAATCCCATGTTCTATCTGAATCACGAAAGAAAAATGTTGGGCTTCATATACATGTGCCAGGGTTATTATAACAGAAACTTTTCAAATCCTTTAAACGGCTTCCCACATATGTATTTTGTACGTGTCCTTTTTTATAGTGGCAATATGGCAACCCTTTCAATATATTATATCTCGCAGTTCAAACATGCATAACATTTATGTTGAATAGCGTCCAAGCACTAAGCCAATGGTGCGCTAAGCTGAGGGTGCGCTAAGCTAATGCTTTGCAAGCAGTAGAATTCTTCATGTAGTTATATGCTATACTATTAAAGGGACATTCAACACTACATAAATACTAGATAGAATGATGCATTCAAAGAAAATATTAGTCTAAAAATAACATGTAGATGTATTTTTTAAAGTTTCATTAGCTGTTTAAATATTGACAAAATAATGTAAAGTTTTAGTGTTTATAAAACAATGGGAGCTGCCATGTTGTAACTTAGGTTACCTTCTCTGCTGTGTCCAATTAGCGACAGTTATAAATAGGTCACTAGAGTGTGCAGCCAATGGCTGTGTGGAATATAACTGTTTTACACTTTAATTTCTAACAGGAACTGAAAAGATCACAATATCAAAATGGAATTACAGGAAAATGGGACAAAAAAATATAATTTTATATTATCAACTCAATGTGTTTAATATCCCTTTAATAATAATGGTTTACTTCAGGTCTTAAAAGCACTAAGTTTTACAGTGGTATTTTAATTCACCACTTGTAATACAGCGCAGTTAGCTCGCTAATAGTGCTCCTTGCGTAGAGTGCACTAAAATAAATTTGGTGACATTTTTATTTAAAAATTTCATCATTCACTTGTAATACCAGTTTACGTGTTATCCTTTGTAATCTAGGCCTATATGTATGAAAAAAAAATATATACACTTTTTGGAGAAAAAAAAAATCCTTTCAAATATTATTTGGTTTGCTACACATACATAAAGCAGTATTTTCACTGACTGATATAGAGTGTTGGATAAAACAGTTTTTCCCTTAAAGTTTCATGGGTTGTGCTTTGCAAATGTGATTAAACCCATTGACCAGGAGTGAACAGCTTTATGGCTGTAATCTTATACAAAAGAGTATGAAAACTTTTCAGGTGCAAAGAATTTATAGTTGGAATGTACTGAACAAAATGGCATTATCCATTATCCATTTACAAAACATTTTTAATGACCCATTAAATTGTATCCATTGTCTGTGACAGTATCTGCAACCCAATTGTAATCGTGTGCACTAAGCAGAACCATGTGTAGTTCAGTTGTAACTGCTAATAAACTGTTACTTAAAAACAAAATTTACACTAATGTAAAATATATTTACATTGTTCTGTAACTCTCTCTTGCCCTGCGGTACTTAACATTCTGTAATTTTGCAGACTGATTGAATACAGAAGAAACTGCTATTAACCAAGCCAGTGAAGATAGGATGTTACTCATGAAGCCCTTGATAGAGATTTCCTGTGAGAACTGGAGGTTTCCAATTCAAATCTCATTTCCTTCTGTTATTTTCAAGGCCATTAATATGATAGTAAATTTACTGCGTAAAATTGCTGTT
Organism: Bombina bombina; assembly: GCF_027579735.1. Taxonomy (NCBI): domain Eukaryota; kingdom Metazoa; phylum Chordata; class Amphibia; order Anura; family Bombinatoridae; genus Bombina; species Bombina bombina. Next base: position 897,012,963 of record NC_069499.1, read on the forward strand.
AATGTACTGTTGCTGCTTTCTGGATTTTCAAGTGCATTGGCTATATTATAACGCACGACATGCAAACATTGTTTAGATAATGCATAGCAAGATAGAATTCCAGATACACATAATATGATATCCAATGGATTTTTGTTTAGATATTTTTTATTATTTTCCCTTTCTTTGTTGCAATGTTTCAGCTTAATAGAAATTAAAATATTGTTGCTGCAAGATGTTTTTGATTTATTATAAAGTTAATAGCAAGATCAAAATATACTCTATCTATATTTATATCTATCTATCTATCTATCTTTCACTATTACTCTCTCTTACATAGACACATTTATTTATACATTTTAAAATTAAATTACATAAAACAAGGGTCTGACAGATCTTGATTCAAATAATAAGAAAATATATATTTAAATGTCTATCTATCTATCTATCTATCTATCTATCTATCTATCTGTCTGTCTACCTATCTGTATGTCTGCCTACCTATCTATCATAATCTTCAATCACAGCCATTCTAATACATTCAAAATCTGTCATCATATGGTTTTCTCAAGTCCCTTTGCACCATGGACATCTGTTTCAACAGACTTGACCTCTTGAAAACTATTTTTTTTTCCATAAGGAAAGCTTTTTAATCACACTATAATGCATAAGGTCTTCATACAAAACAAGTAAAGCACAATTCATAAGAAACAGTGCATTGCTCCGGTCTAAGCCATGTTCAATCAATACTGTTTGACTTGGTATTACAAGTTGGTTAAAAAATGTTTTAATGAAAACACCTAATACATATATAGAGCACCCTGTATTTTCAATAGCAAACAGCCCAGTAGCAGTTTTGATTTTGTCAATATCGCAAGTCGATTGCTACATTTTGCTTTGGTGAGCAATCCAAAAACTGATTTTTCCTTTAATGCATTTGAAGACTTGGGGGCCGAATAGCTTGATGCCCTTGTTTCCGCGCAAGCCTTCATAACTGGTCCGCCTGCTCTGAGGCTGCGGACATCAATCCGTCCGATCCTATACCTAATCTACCCATTGCCCTGAAAAGGGCATTTGTATGGGCATTGCCCTTAAAAGGGCATTCAGCTCTTTTGCTGTCCATTAAAAATAAAAAAATGGCTATTCTAAAAAGAAAAACCCACCCCAAAATGAAAAAAAGAACATTAGACAAAATATCAAACGTATTATCCAAAATAATAACAATTATTCCTATTCTAATACCCATTTAAAAAAAAAAAACACCCCAAAATAAAAGAAACCTAATCTATAATAAACTACCTATAGCCCTTAAAAGGGCCTTTTGTAGGACATTGCCCTAAAGAAATCAGCTCTTTGTGGGCTTTGGCGGCTTTGGCGGTTTTGGCGGTTCAGGGGTTAATACTTTAATAGGTTTATTGCATTGTGGGCTATGGCGGTTTAGTGGTTAATACTTGAATAGATTTATTGCATTGTGGGTTAATGGTGGTTTAAGGGTTAAAAGTTTTAATAGGTAGTTTGCGATGTTGGGGTTGGCGGATTTAGGGGTTAATAATTTAGTTATTACTTGCGGTGTGGGTTTGATGCCCAATATAGGGGTTAATACACTTTATTAGTTATTGCGGTGGAGGATTGCAGTTGACAGGTAGATAGACATTGTGCATGCGATAGGTGTTATTATTATTTTTGCAGGCATTTTAGGGAGTTACGGTGCTCCTATACTCAGCAGAAGGCTTGCTACGGCTTCCTTTTATGGGGAGGTAAAAATGGAGTACGATTTCTCCATTTTCGCCATGTAAGTCCTTGCGCTGGGTACTGGATACCAAACCCGTGCTAAAACCGACATCGCCGGCTTTTGCGGGCGACACTGCATATGTAATGGAGTCCAAGGTCTCAGGTGTTAGAAAAAAGGCTTTAACATAGAGATACATACATGTCTAAAGATGTATATGTTTTTGTGTTATCATTCATTATCTCTGAAAAATGGCGAAGAAATCATAAATTCTGCCAGGGTATGTAAACTTATGAGCACAACTGTATATATATATATATATATATATATATATATATATATATATATATATATATATATATATATATATATATATATATATATATATATATATATATATATAGTGTGTATATATATATATATATATATATATATATAAAAAAGGGTATAATATATATTTGTGCAAAAATCATCAGATATATAAAGAAATATGTATTTATGAATACTTGCATGCGAAGAACATTGGAATGTGAAATATTCATGTTTTCATGTCTTGTTAGTGTACTTGAGAACATGCGATCATGTTTGCGCGGGAGTAGGGTGTTAGGTTGTTTCCATTTTTTTGCTCCACTGACTTCTATGGGGAAATACGTTATTGCGCAAGAGATATTCAATGTTTGGCTTTTTCGTCAAGTCAGGTTAGCGAGCAAGTGAAAAAAAATGTACTTTCATCTTGTAATATCAGCGCTTCCCGACGCACACAAAAAAGCTTACTTCTTGTGGAGTGAACACTTGAGCTGGAGCGTTTAATACCGGTCCACTTATTATCTGGTCCTCAGTTAGAAATATCTACTAACTAATACAAATCATTGAGGCATTTCCATGAAGGCATCTTCATGTTCATATGTCTTCTTCTACATAAAAAAACGTCAGCTACACAGCGTAAATCTGCTTCAGCTAGGAAGAGTGTAAGCATAAAAGGAAGACACCGAACACTTCCTCCAGAACAAGCATCTGCCCTATCAGTGTTTTGCAGTCCAGGGACAAACCTTTCAAAAGAATATATTCTTATATCTTCTGCTGAAGCCAGTTAAGGACAGTTGGTACATTGATCAACCAATTACTGTATATAATGTAGCAGGATAAGGATTCTAAATTCAGGGATATGCAACTTAACTCCTTATGGAACAGGATGGTTTGGGATGCCATGCGATTCACTTTTAAAAATATACAATAAAAATAGGAGAGGGTGCTCAGTCTTTACCCTACAGCACAAAAAATATATGAGAAGCAAATTGGTATCAATAAACTCACAAAGACAAAGTGCCTGAAGAAGCAGCTGTATAACTGAGAAACATGATATTTATTTGTGTTAAAACTCCTGTATTTGGCTTGGAGTAAACTGTATCAGTTTTTATATACATTTTCATTGTTCATATTGCACATAGATACTGTGCATTCATATTGTAGACCACAACATAATTGGAAGCTTATTAGTACTTTAAATAGTGATTGAAGTTATCTTTACCTGTAGGAGCTAACTGCGGAGCTGCACATTCACTTAGGCCTAGATTTAGAGTTCGGCGGTAAAAGGGCTGTTAACGCTCCGCGGGTTTTTTTCTGGCCGCACCATAAATTTAACTCTGGTATCGAGAGTTCAAACAAATGCTGCGTTAGGCTCCAAAAAAGGAGCGTAGAGCATTTTTACCGCAAATGCAACTCTCGATACCAGAGTTGCTTACGGACGCGGCCGGCATCAAAAACGTGCTCGTGCACAATTCTCCCATAGGAAACAATGGGGCTGTTTGAGCTGAAAAAAAACCTAACACCTGCAAAAAAGCAGCGTTCAGCTCCTAACGCAGCCCCATTGTTTCCTATGGGGAAACACCTCCTAAGTCTGCACCTAACACCCTAACATGTACCCCGAGTCTAAACACCCCTAACCTTACACTTATTAACCCCTAATCTGCCGCCCCCGCTATCGCTGTCCCCTGCATTACACTTTTAACCCCTAATCTGCCGCTCCGTAAACCGCCGCCACCTACGTTATCCCTATGTACCCCTAATCTGCTACCCCTAACATCGCCGACCCCTATGTTATATTTATTAACCCCTAATCTGCCCCCCACAACGTCGCCGACACCTGCCTACACTTATTAACCCCTAATCTGCCGAGCGGACCTGAGCGCTACTATAATAAAGTTATTAAGCCCTAATCCGCCTCACTAACCCTATCATAAATAGTATTAACCCCTAATCTGCCCTCCCTAACATCGCCGACACCTACCTTCAATTATTAACCCCTAATCTGCCGACCGGAGCTCACCGCTATTCTAATAAATGTATTAACCCCTAAAGCTAAGTCTAACCCTAACACTAACACCCCCCTAAGTTAAATATAATTTTTATCTAACGAAATAAATTAACTCTTATTAAATAAATAATTCCTATTTAAAGCTAAATACTTACCTGTAAAATAAATCCTAATATAGCTACAATATAAATTATAATTATATTATACCTATTTTAGGATTAATATTTATTTTACAGGCAACTTTGTAATTATTTTAACCAGGTACAATAGCTATTAAATAGTTAAGAACTATTTAATAGTTACCTAGTTAAAATAATTACAAATTTACCTGTAAAATAAATCCTAACCTAAGATATAATTAAACCTAACACTACCCTATCAATAAAATAATTAAATAAACTACCTACAATTACCTACAATTAACCTAACACTACACTATCAATAAATTAATTAAACACAATTGCTACAAATAAATAACATTAAATAAACTATCTAAAGTACAAAAAATAAAAAAGAACTAAGTTACAGAAAATAATAAAATATTTACAAACATAAGAAAAATATTACAACAATTTTAAACTAATTACACCTACTCTAAGCCCCCTAATAAAATAACAAAGCCCCCCAAAATAAAAAATTCCCTACCCTATTCTAAAATACAAATATTACAAGCTCTTTTACCTTACCAGCCCTGAACAGGGCCCTTTGCGGGGCATGCCCCAAGAATTTCAGCTCTTTTGCCTGTAAAAAAAAACATACAATACCCCCCCCCCAACATTACAACCCACCACCCACATACCCCTAATCTAACCCAAACCCCCCTTAAATTAACCTAACACTACCCCCCTGATGATCTTCCTACCTTGTCTTCACCATGCCAGGTTCACCGATCCGTCCTGGCTCCAAGATCTTCATCCAACCCAAGTGGGGGCTAGACATCCGCTGAAGAAGTCCAGAAGAGGGTCCAAAGTCTTCCTCCTATCCGGCAAGAAGAGGACATCCGGACCGGCAAACATCTTCTCCAAGCGGCATCTTCTATCTTCTTCCATCCGATGACGACCGGCTCCATCTTGAAGACCTCCAGCGCGGATCCATCCTCTTCTTCCGACGACTAGACGACGAATGACGGTTCCTTTAAGGGACGTCATCCAAGATGGCGTCCCTCGAATTCCGATTGGCTGATAGGATTCTATCAGCCAATCGGAATTAAGGTAGGAATTTTCTGATTGGCTGATGGAATCAGCCAATCAGAATATAGTTCAATCCGATTGGCTGATCCAATCAGCCAATCAGATTGAGCTCGCATTCTATTGGCTGTTCCGATCAGCCAATAGAATGCGAGCTCAATCTGATTGGCTGATTGGATCAGCCAATCGGATTGAACTATATTCTGATTGGCTGATTCCATCAGCCAATCAGAAAATTCCTACCTTAATTCCGATTGGCTGATAGAATCCTATCAGCCAATCGGAATTCGAGGGACGCCATCTTGGATGACGTCCCTTAAAGGAACCGTCATTCGTCGTCTAGTCGTCGGAAGAAGAGGATGGATCCGCGCTGGAGGTCTTCAAGATGGAGCCGGTCGTCATCGGATGGAAGAAGATAGAAGATGCCGCTTGGAGAAGATGTTTGCCGGTCCGGATGTCCTCTTCTTGCCGGATAGGAGGAAGACTTTGGACCCTCTTCTGGACTTCTTCAGTGGATGTCTAGCCCCCACTTGGGTTGGATGAAGATCTTGGAGCCAGGACGGATCGGTGAACCTGGCATGGTGAAGACAAGGTAGGAAGATCATCAGGGGGGTAGTGTTAGGTTAATTTAAGGGGGGTTTGGGTTAGATTAGGGGTATGTGGGTGGTGGGTTGTAATGTTGGGGGGGGGTATTGTATGTTTTTTTTTACAGGCAAAAGAGCTGAAATTCTTGGGGCATGCCCCGCAAAGGGCCCTGTTCAGGGCTGGTAAGGTAAAAGAGCTTGTAATATTTGTATTTTAGAATAGGGTAGGGAATTTTTTATTTTGGGGGGCTTTGTTATTTTATTAGGGGGCTTAGAGTAGGTGTAATTAGTTTAAAATTGTTGTAATATTTTTCTTATGTTTGTAAATATTTTATTATTTTCTGTAACTTAGTTCTTTTTTATTTTTTGTACTTTAGATAGTTTATTTAATGTTATTTATTTGTAGCAATTGTGTTTAATTAATTTATTGATAGTGTAGTGTTAGGTTAATTGTAGGTAATTGTAGGTAGTTTATTTAATTATTTTATTGATAGGGTAGTGTTAGGTTTAATTATATCTTAGGTTAGGATTTATTTTACAGGTAAATTTGTAATTATTTTAACTAGGTAACTATTAAATAGTTCTTAACTATTTAATAGCTATTGTACCTGGTTAAAATAATTACAAAGTTGCCTGTAAAATAAATATTAATCCTAAAATAGGTATAATATAATTATAATTTATATTGTAGCTATATTAGGATTTATTTTACAGGTAAGTATTTAGCTTTAAATAGGAATTATTTATTTAATAAGAGTTAATTTATTTCGTTAGATAAAAATTATATTTAACTTAGGGGGGTGTTAGTGTTAGGGTTAGACTTAGCTTTAGGGGTTAATACATTTATTAGAATAGCGGTGAGCTCCGGTCGGCAGATTAGGGGTTAATAATTGAAGGTAGGTGTCGGCGATGTTAGGGAGGGCAGATTAGGGGTTAATACTATTTATGATAGGGTTAGTGAGGCGGATTAGGGCTTAATAACTTTATTATAGTAGCGCTCAGGTCCGCTCGGCAGATTAGGGGTTAATAAGTGTAGGTAGGTGTCGGCGACGTTGTGGGGGGCAGATTAGGGGTTAATAAATATAACATAGGGGTCGGCGATGTTAGGGGTAGCAGATTAGGGGTACATAGGGATAACGTAGGTGGCGGCGATTTGCGGTCGGAAGATTAGGGGTTAATTATTTTAAGTAGCTTGCGGCGACGTTGTGGGGGGCAAGTTAGGGGTTAATAGATATAATACAGGGGTCGGCGGTGTTAGGGGTAGCAGATTAGGGGTACATAGGGATAACGTAGGTGGCGGCGATTTGCGGTCGGAAGATTAGGGGTTAATTATTTTAAGTAGCTTGCGGCGACGTTGTGGGGGGCAAGTTAGGGGTTAATAGATATAATACAGGGGTCGGCGGTGTTAGGGGCAGCAGATTAGGGGTACATAAGTATAACGTAGGTGGCGGTCGGCAGATTAGGGGTTAAAAATTTTAATCGAGTGGCGGCGGTGTGGGGGGACCTCGGTTTAGGGGTACATAGGTAGTTTATGGGTGTTAGTGTACTTTAGGGTACAGTAGTTAAGAGCTTTATAAACCGGCGTTAGCCAGAAAGCTCTTAACTCCTGCTATTTTCAGGCGGCTGGAATCTTGTCGTTAGAGCTCTAACGCTCACTGCAGAAACGACTCTAAATACCAGCGTTAGAAAGATCCCATTGAAAAGATAGGCTACGCAAATGGCGTAGGGGGATCTGCGGTATGGAAAAGTCGCGGCTGAAAAGTGAGCGTTAGACCCTTTAATCACTGACTCCAAATACCAGCGGGCGCCCAAAACCAGCGTTAGGAGCCTCTAACGCTGGTTTTGACGGCTACCGCCGAACTCTAAATCTAGGCCTTAAACTTTTGATGCTGGCACCTTTTTGTTTTTTTTCTTGAGTATACAAATGTGTTGCTCATATATTCTCTGTGCTGTGTGCAATGTCCCTTTAATCTAAGCATCAGTGTACACTTGTTAGTTCCACAAACGTTCTTTAAATACTGATTTGAGTGTTTTTTTTTTCTTAGATGTGAATTATGATAACAAATGATAAGGGGTAATGCAAATGCAGGGAAAAACTAATTCTAAACGATATAGGGCTAGATTACAAGTGGAGCAGTAATTTATTGTGTATCCGTAAACGGGCAAATTCACCCGTTTACAGGTGCGCAATAAATAACCAGCCATTACAAGTGGCTGGTTATTGCTACTGCAAGCTCACAGTAGCAATTAGTGCTCTAAAAATGAACCAGAGATTATGGGGGTGAATTATCAAGCTCCGAATGGAGCTTGATGCCCCTGTTTCCATGCGAGCCTTCAGGCTTGCCAGAAAAAGCAGTTATGAAGCAGCGGTCTAAAGACGAATCTGCAAGGTGTGGCATTGCACAAGCAGTTTACAAGAACTGCTTGTGCAGTGATATATGCTATAGGCATTTATTGATGTGCGGCGGACATCGTATCATGTCCGTCCACACTTTAATAAATCAGCCCCTTTATCCCTGGTTAATTTTCTAACGTCTAGATTTAGAGTTTTGTCAGTAACGACCCGCGTAGCTAACTCTGGCTTTTTTCTGGCCGCACCTTTTAAATAACTCTGGTATTGAAAGTTCACAGAATGGCTGCGTTAGGCTCCAAAAAGGGAGCGTACAGGCATATTTAACGCCACTGCAACTCTCGATACCAGAGTTGCTTACGGACACGGCAAGCTTCAAAAACGTGCTCGTGCACGATTCCCCCATAGAAAACAATGGGGCTGTTTGAGCTGAAAAAAAACCTAACACCTGCAAAAAAGCCGCGTTCAGCTCCTAACGCAGCCCCATTGTTTCCTATGGGGAAACACTTCCTACGTCTGCACCTAACACTCTAACATGTACCCGAGTCTAAACACCCCTAACCTTACACTTATTAACCCCTATTCTGCCGCCCCCGCTATCGCTGACCCCTGCATATTATTATTAACCCCTAATCTGCCGCTCCGTAAACCGCCGCTACTTACATTATATCTATGTACCCCTAATCTGCTGCCCCTAACACCGCCGACCCCTATATTATATTTATTAACCCCTAATCTGCTCCCCACAACGTCGCCTCCACCTGCCTACACTTATTAACCCCTAATCTGCCGAGCGGACTGCACCGCTATTATAATAAAGTTATTTACCCTTAATCCGCCTCACTAACCCTATAATAAATAGTATAATTCCGCAGCGCTGTCCATGGGTACAAAGATAAAAGTACAGTACAATACAATATAGAAGACACCAAAGTTTAACAAAACAAATACAGGGGGAATTGAGGGCCCTGTTCCCGTGGGAACTTACAATCTAGATGGTAGGAGGGTGAGAAACAGGAGGTGGGGACTGCAAAGGTGAGAATGATGTTAGTGTGGAGTTAGATGGGGCAGCAGTTAGGCAGGTAGAATTCATTTTTTACTGATTTAGAGATAGGCTTCCATGAACAGAAAGGTCTTTAGGGAGCGTTTAAAGGAGGAAAGGTTAGGGGAAAGTCTAACAGCTCTGGGAAGTGCATTCCAGATGGTTGGTGCTGCACGAGAGAAGTCCTGTAGCCTGGCATGGGAGGAGGTGATGGTAGAAGATGCAAGGAGCAGGTCATTGTTGGATCTTAGGGGGCGGGCTGGAGTATATTTCTTGATGAGTGAGGACAGGTAGGGGGGGGCTACGTTGGTAAGGGCTTTGTAGGTCAGGATGAGAATTTTGAATTTAATTCTGCTGTGGATGGGTAGCCAGTGAAAACCCCTAATCTGCCCTCCCTAACATCGCCGACACCTAACTTCAAACATTAACCCCTAATCTGCCGACTGGAGCTCACCGCTATTCTAATAAATGTATTAACCTCTAAAGCTAAGTCTAACCCTAACACTAACACCCCCCTAACTTAAATATAATTTAAATCTAACGAAATTAATTAACTCTTATTAAATAAATTATTCCTATTTAAAGCTAAATACTTACCTGTAAAATAAATCCTAATATAGCTACAATATAAATTATATTTATATTATAGCTATTTTAGGATTTATATTTATTTTACAGGTAACTTTGTATTTATTTTAACCAGGTACAATAGCTATTAAATAGTTAAGAACTATTTAATAGCTAAAATAGTTAAAATAATTACAAAATTACCTGTAAAATAAATCCTAACCTAAGTTACAATTAAACCTAACACTACACTATCAATAAATGAGTTAAATAAAATACCTACAATTACCTACAATTAAACCTAACACTACACTATCAATAAATTAATTAAATACAATATCTACAAATAAATACAATGAAATAAACTAACTAAAGTACAAAAAATAAAAAAGAACTAAGTTACAAAAAATAAAAAAATATTTACAAACATCAGAAAAATATTACAACAATTTTAAACTAATTACACCTACTCTAAGCCCCCTAATAAAATAACAAAGCCCCCCAAAATAAAAAAATGCCCTACCCTATTCTAAATTACTAAAGTTCAAAGCTCTTTTACCTTACCAGCCCTGAACAGGGCCCTTTGCGGGGCATGCCCCAAAGAATTCAGCTCTTTTGCCTGTAAAAAAAACACATACAATACCCCCCCCAACATTACAACCCACCACCCACATACCCATAATCTAACCCAAACCCCCCTTAAATAAACCTAACACTAAGCCCCTGAAGATCTTCCTACCTTATCTTCACCATACCAGGTTCACCGATCGATCCAGAAGAGCTCCTCTGATGTCTTGATCCAAGCCCAAGCGGGGGGCTGAAGATGTCCATGATCCGGCTGAAGTCTTCATCCAAGCGGGAGCTGAAGAGGTCCATGATCCGGCTGAAGTCTTCTATCAACGGCATCTTCAATCTTCTTTCTTCCGGATCCATCTTGCAGACCTCCGACGCGGAACATCCTGCTGGCCCGACGGACTACCGACGAATGAAGGCTCCTTTAAGGGACGTCATCCAAGATGGCGTCCCTCGAATTCCGATTGACTGATAGGATTCTATCAGCCAATCGGAATTAAGGTAGGAATATTCTGATTGGCTGAATCAGCCAATCAGAATCAAGTTCAATCCGATTGGCCGATCCGATCAGCCAATCAGATTGAGCTTGCATTCTATTGGCTGATCGGAACAGCCAATAGAATGCGAGCTCAATCTGATTGGCTTCAGGAGCCCTCATTCGTCGGTAGTCCGTTGGGCCAGCAGGATGTTCCGCGTCGGAGGTCTGCAAGATGGATCCGGAAGAAAGAAGATTGAAGATGCCGTTGATAGAAGACTTCAGCCGGATCATGGACCTCTTCAGCTCCCGCTTGGATGAAGACTTCAGCCGGATCATGGACATCTTCAGCCCCCCACTTGGGCTTGGATCAAGACATCGGAGGAGCTCTTCTGGATCGATCAGTGAACCTGGTATGGTGAAGATAAGGTAGGAAGATCTTTAGGGGCTTAGTGTTAGGTTTATTTAAGGGGGGTTTGGGTTAGATTAGGGGTATGTGGGTGGTGGGTTGTAATGTTGGGGGGGGGTATTGTATGTGTTTTTTTTACAGGTAAAAGAGCTGAATTATTTGGGGCATGCCCCGCAAAGGGCCCTGTTCAGGGCTGGTAAGGTAAAAGAACTTTGAACTTTAGTAATTTAGAATAGGGTAGGGCATTTTTTTATTTTGGGGGGCTTTGTTATCTTATTAGGGGGCTTAGAGTAGGTGTAATTAGTTTAAAATTGTTGTAATATTTTTCTGATGCTTGTAAATATTTTTTTATTTTTTTGTAACTTAGTTCTTTTTTATTTTTTGTACTTTAGTTAGTTTATTTCAATGTAGTTATTTGTAGATATTGTATTTAATTCATGTATTGATAGTGTAGATAATTGTAGGTAGTTTATTTAATTTATTTATTGAGAGTGTAGTGTTAGGTTTAATTGTAACTTAGGTTAGGATTTATTTTACAGGTAATTTTGTAATTATTTTAACTATTTTAGCTATTAAATAGTTCTTAACTATTTAATAGCTATTGTACCTGGTTAAAATAAATACAAAGTTACCTGTAAAATAAATATAAATCCTAAAATAGCTATAATATAAATATCATTTATATTGTAGCTATATTAGGATTTATTTTACAGGTAAGTATTTAGCTTTAAATAGGAATAATTTATTTAATAAGAGTTAATTAATTTCGTTAGATTTAAATTATATTTAAGTTAGGGGGGTGTTAGTGTTAGGGTTAGACTTAGATTTAGGGGTTAATACATTTATTAGAATAGCGGTGAGCTCCAGTCGGCAGATTAGGGGTTAATGTTTGAAGTTAGGTGTCGGCGATGTTAGGGAGGGCAGATTAGGGGTTAATACTATTTATTATAGGGTTAGTGAGGCGGATTAGGGGTTAATAACTTTATTATAATAGCGGTGCGGTCAGCTCAGCAGATTAGGGGTTAATAAGTGTAGGCAGGTGGAGGCAACGTTGTGGGGGGCAGATTTGGGGTTAATAAATATAATATAGGGGTCGGCGGTGTTAAGGGCAGCAGATTAGGGGTACATAAGGATAACGTAAGTAGCGGTGCTTTGCGGTCGGCAGATTAGGGGTTAATTATTGTAGGTAGCTGGCGGCGACGTTGTGGGGAGCAGGTTAAGGGTTAATAAATATAATACAGGGGTCGGCGGTGTTAGGGGCAGCAGATTAGGGGTACATAAGGATAACGTAGGTGGCGGTCGGCAGATTAGGGGTTAAAAAAATTTAATCGAGTGGCGGCGATGTGGGGGGACCTCGGTTTAGGGGTACATAGGTAGTTTATGGGTGTTAGTGTACTTTAGAGTACAGTAGTTAAGAGCTTTATAAACCGGCGTTAGCCCAGAAAGCTCTTAACTACTGACTTTTTTCTGCGGCTGGAGTTTTGTCGTTAGATTTCTAACGCTCACTTCAGCCACGACTCTAAATATCGGAGTTAGAAAGATCCCATTGAAAAGATAGGATACGCAAATGACGTAAGGGGATCTGCGGTATGGAAAAGTCGCGGCTGAAAAGTGAGCGTTAGACCCTTTCCTGACTGACTCCAAATACCGGCGGTAGCCTAAAACCAGCTCTAGGAGCCTCTAACGCTGGTTGTCACGGCTACCGCCAAACTCTAAATCTAGGCCTAAGTGTCCCCCAACTGCCCCAAAATATAACATAGTGTTTGTTTGTTATTTAAATAAAAAACAATGAGCGTCTTTATTTTTTTAAACTATAACTGCACAAAACATTTGTGTTAAAGTCGGTGAGAGTGTGGGGTGTTAGAAAAAAAAACAGCACTAAAAAGAATCTTTACATTGCAGTCTATGGCGAACTGTGTGTTCTCTGTATATATATATATATATGTATATGTTTATATACATATATATTTACGTGTTAATATGTGTATATACTCATATAAATATATATTGTATATGTTGCGAGTAAAGTAAGAAATTGAGTAATCCTAGCTTTACCCACGTAAACCTGACATTACCCAAGTAGCTGTGGGTAAAGCAAAATGATAAATCTTCTCAGAGTGCATTGAGTCACTGCATCAAAGATATATACGATGCAGGGTAATTCACACATCTTCACTATCTTTTTTGCCTCGGGCTGGGTAGTTCAATGGTGGCAAAGCCCCTCTCGTAAACCTCATTTCCCAAGGTTCACTTGGGGTGGATGCCAGAGGATCAGCAGGGCGCCTTCCTTGAACCCCTCAGGCACAGGCAAAAAAAAATAGTGTCATTGGGGGAATTACATTACATCAGGCTTTACCCACAGCCACTTGGGTAATGTCAGGTTTACCAGGGTAATTTTAGGATTACCCAGATTTCTTACTTTACCTGTAGCATATATATTCATATACATATATATTTGTATTTGCTGTCCATTGTTGTGTGACTTACCCCCTTCGTTGTGCTAGGTTGTCATGCTGTGTCTCACGGCATGAGAAGGAATGGAAGCCCTCTCTCATGAGCACAATGCTTCCGTGCAACGTGAAGCAAAGTCACGCTTGCATTACACCTAACATAATACCAGCACACATTTGTGTACGCTGGTATTACTAAGTGGAGCGCAAATATCACCCTCACAAAAGCGATAGTAAATAGGGAAAATTATTATGTAGGCATGGAATTATTATTATTTATAAGCAAAAGTTGTTAAATAACTACTATGCATTTTATATTAGGCAAATAAGTGCAAATAAAAAAAAAGATACAAAACAAAAATAATTTTCATAACAAGTACATTATCTCTTGAAAAATGCTCTGTATTTCAGAAGTTTTCCAGTTGGGAACATGATGAGCTAGTCCCTAGCATCAAAGCAGTGGAGAATCACTGATTTAGAAGATTTAAAAACAGAATTCTAAAGATGATACAGGTTGTGAGGAATCCCTCAACAGCATGTTTTGCTCACTGTGCATTTGCAGAGTTATGCACAATCAGGTTTTAGTCACTGTTCATATACGTGTAGAGTCACCTCCATGCATTCAATTCTTTTTATCAGATGATCCTTTCCCTGAGGTTAGATGTAGAAAATGCTGGCATCAAGCCACATATTGATTTGCTCATGTGGTTCTCTTAAACTGCTGACTATCCTGGGATTACAGCTAAAGACTGTTATAAAATAAACAGCATCTTCAAAAAGAAATGTCATTATCATGCAAGGTGTAATGGAAAATGTATATGCCACAATAATAAAGTGTAATACAATAATAATTATCATCTTTACCAAAATGTTAAAATGATCGTCATTATTAATAGTATCTCTTATTGTATTCTTAATATATTCTTATAAATAGAGAGTTTAGAGAATGATCCAACTTATTATTATTATTATTATTATTATTATTATAGTTATTATTATTATCTTCATTATCTTTAAAGCGACACTAGAATACAATTTTTACAGTGCAATATACATTGATAACCCTAATGATCTGTCACAGTCCTGGTCCTCATTTTTACCTCTATTCAAAGCTCTTTAGCCCCCTTCATCTTCTGTCTTCATCTGATGTAATGTTGGATAGCAGCACACTCATATGATTCTACTTAAGTTGTGTTGTCACCTACGCTAGGTAGATGCACCTTATTGTCACAGGATGTAGTTGGATGCACAGTGTCAGGAGAAGTGTGTGAGCATGCTTGGCTATCCTAGGATACCGTGGGCAGATGGGCTAATTGCTTGTATCGGCCACTGTGTCATCGAAAAATAAAACAGACAAAGGAGAATGAATGGGGGGGGGGGTAAGAAGCGGTAACTGGGATTATAAAAGCATCAGATCATTAGGTTTATACACATATGTTGCATTAAAGAAACAAAGAAAAAATAGACTTTACTGTCCCTTTTATATTAAAAATATAAAGCATATTTTACAGGAAATGTGTGTCTGTGAGTATGTATACATATATACAAATGTTATATATATATATATATATATATATATATATATATATATATATATATATATATATATATAAAGACAAAAGATGAATGAACCAGTAGAAAGAATCCACTGAATCACTCCTAGGCGCTCACTGTCAAATAAAAGCTATGCCACAAGGTATATACTCTATACCCAGCACCTCATAAAAGTATATATATTTTCAGCAAGAAGTATCCAGCTGCCAAAACCCAAAATGGCAGAGGAGACCTACCACTCCTCAATAAAGAGACATAAATAGAAAGAGGCAGGGTGGCGCAGAAAACTCAAACTAAAAAATATAATAAATAGATAAATAAAATACAATACAGTTTATAGTAAAATATTATAGCAATAAATAGTTATAAATAATACAGTAAAATAATATAATATAATGTGTTACAAATGTCCATTAGCTATAAAAAATCCTAAACAATCAAAAGTAATCAGGAGCACATCAAATACGGAGAGCAAAGTCTTCAGGTGTTAGTCCCCTATTAGATGTACACTTACTTGAATGAACCTCAATCACATGAGGTAAGAATGTAGCACTTTCATAAAAGAGTAAGGCACTTATCTTCTGTATCTTGGAATATGGATAGTAGAATCCTCCAAATGTCCTCGTGCTCTCTTTAGTAAGTAGTAACTTCCAATTCCAGTATTGGTGTCATATAAAAAGAACCAGAAAAGCAAACATAGTGTAAAACTGCTTTAATAGAACATAAATGACACACAATAAGGTACACTCACATAAAAAACCTCAACTAATGAGGTATGAAGAGAGCACATAGACGTAATAAAGCTGCAGCCCAAGAATTCAATAGGTATCCGCAGTGGGAATCTTAGTTCAAAGGCGAATGCAGGCTCCACAGTTACAGAAGTATCAAACAGTTCATACAACAGGTCATGTACCTTCCTTAGAATATCTTACGCGTTTCGAAGGGTTAAATAACTTAAGTTCCCTTCTTCATCAGAGATACAGGCTATTACAGGACTCACCTATAAATAGTAACCCCAAAAGTAGCTACATTCTTCTTGAGATCCACTGCAGGAGGTTTAACACTCACGCCGGCATTTCCTGGGTCCGTGACACGCAAGGCGTACTTCCGGACATGCGCATATACCAGGACCTCTGGCTCAGGGTAAACTGTTGTCATGGATACAGACAACATAAATCCCATAAGAATCGAGACAGCGGTTATGCCTGTTATGCGAGTCAATACCAAGCGGGGCAAACCATACTAAAACTACGCTAGAATCTATATGAAGACATTGGCATATTTAAACTATGTAATATATTATATACACACATGCTATAGTCACAAAATGACAATACTTGTATATAGCAAAATAAATAATTCTTTCATACAAAGATTATTTTACACCTAAAAACTTTTCATCAGAATAAAATCACATAAAATACATAAAAGACTCCATAAAATATTACATTTATAAAAAGAGAAATTTCATAACACAGCATATATAAAAAGGGATATATATCGATTAAAGACATCATATAGAAATAACAGAAATCTCAGTTTTTAGGTGTCGGATAAGAATAATAAAAAAAAATATAAAATATAAAATATAAATATATGTCTATTAATAGATATATACTAATTAATTAAGTTTTATAATACTTAGTATTTCTAAAAAGATACTATAAAGTATAGATAAATATCAATTAAATAAACCTCAACCTAAAAATGTTCAAAAATGGGGTCAAAGTATGAAATACATAATAATAAAAAAATATATATATATATATATATCGATATTAACAGTTAGAAAGCAGTTGAAAGTGGATCTATAGGAAAGCAGCAATATCTATATCCACATTTAGTCCAGCTGGGACCCTAGTGTTGAATGCATGGATCCAATACGTCTCTCTTTGTCTAAGGAGAGTTTCCCTATTACCACCCCTAATTCCAGTATTGACATGTTCTAAGATCGTACCTCTCAGGCACTCAGGATTTTCATTGTGTATCCGTCTATAATGTTCGGACAGGTTATGGGATTTCAGACCTTCTTTAATGTTGGTCACATGCTCATAGAGCCGTATTTTGTATGGTCTGGTAGTTCTCCCTATGTACTGGAGATTACAACTACATTGTAATAAATATACTACATATGTGGTTTTACAATTGACAAGGTTTTTAATCCTACATTCCTTGCCATTTGAAGTGGAGGTAATACTCTTCGTAGGTTTTTTTCCATGGTACATTCTCTCACATGATACACAATTCAATCTATTGCATCTATAGAATCCTATAGATTCCTTACTTAGCCAATTCTCCTTTCTTTTTGTATCTTTCAATAGACTTGGGGCTATAATGGTTTTTAGGTTTCTATTCCTTCTAAAGATACAGGTCGGTCTAATCCCTATTTTGTCCCTCAATAAATCATCCTTCTGAAGGATGTACCAATGCTTTTTCAGGATCTGTTTAATACCTTCTGATCCTTCATTGTAGGTAGAGATAAAACAAGTTTTATTTTCACCAGATTCTTTTTCTCTATCTGGTATTGACGGGCCAGATATGTCTTTAGGCCTGAATTTCTCTTCTACCTTATTATACGCCTTTTCAATCCATTTCATTTGTAACACATTATATTATATTATTTTACTGTATTAGTTATAACTAT
This sequence comes from Bombina bombina, assembly GCF_027579735.1. Lineage (NCBI taxonomy): Eukaryota > Metazoa > Chordata > Amphibia > Anura > Bombinatoridae > Bombina > Bombina bombina. The sequence continues at coordinate 897,030,820 of NC_069499.1, forward strand.
TTATTGCTATAATATTTTACTATAAACTGTATTGTATTTTATTTATCTATTTATTATATTTTTTAGTTTGAGTTTTCTGCGCCACCCTGCCTCTTTCTATTTATATATATATATATATATATATATATATATATATATATATATATATATATATACATATATATATATATATATATATACATATACAGTATATATATGCAAAACACAGAAATGGACTGCACACACACTCAAACTGGATTGGGTACACATCCCATGACCCTGCAAGACTCACAGCCCTGGATACTCACCCACCAGCACTCACAGACAATAGCAAAGCTTTCAGTGACTTGGGCAGAAAGCCCCTGACAAGACTGGATGTAAAGCCCATAGGCAAAATTACACACAAAAAAATTAAACTCTTACATTTTGCTTTTAATTTTGCTGTGTGCTTGAAAGAGAGTGCCAGACTTTCTATGCACTGTGTTAATAATTCTGTTTTGTAATTTTCCCTATAGGCTTTGCACCCAGGCTTGTCTGTAGTTAAATACCTGAGTCACTGAAAGCTATGCCACTGGCATTTGAGTGCTGGTGAGCATCCAGGGCTGTGAGTTTGCAGGGTAATGGGAGGTGTACCTAGTCTGGTTTGAACGTGCAGTCCATTTCTGTTTTTCTAGGTGTCTAGGGAAATTACAAAGTGCCTGTGTCGTCCTTGTTTGTATTTGTATCTCAGTGTCTTTGGTTGAAGTCATGCATTGTGTGGCTGTAGGTTAGGGACCCAGGGAGGAAGAGACATGGACGTGGTCCTAGGCCTATCACTATTTGGCAAAATGTTGTAACAGACTCTTCCATTTTAATCTAGCTGTATGCTTGCAATAGAGTACCAGACTTTGCTATGTGTGTATATATATATGTATATATATATATATATATATATTTGTGTGCGCATGTGTATGAAACAATGTCTTTATATTTAGATTTGAGGAGTGGATAGGGGTGATGTTATTTTCCAATAAAACTGGTTTAAAAGAGGCTGCTCCTAGGTGGTAACTCACCATAGAACAAGCTACTGAGCGGTTGTTCATTCCTGGTAGAGAGCTTCTCTCTTTGAATGCATTTAATAAAAGTTCTAAAAACATTTTTTTTTTAAATATAAAAATATGAGAATTATGATTTGAGAAGATGTCTTCCACTGCAGCTTTTGATGAGCTGACAACAGTCCAAATCAAGTGTAAAATGAACTGGGTACTCACAATTTCAAAAGCACCTAACAGTGCTAATAGCGCCTACTGGGCTATTGTAGCGGTCCAGCTCCCTAAACTTCCTGCACAATAGTCAATCAGCAAACGGATCCTCCGTGTCCCCGAATGGTGAATGATTCAGAATAGAAAAATTACTCCAAAGATGCTCAAATATTGTACAAAAGTTGTATTAAAAACAAGTTTCACAAAATAAGAACATAAAATCAATAGCACTTAATTGCAACACTTTTCTCTGTGTCTACTGCAACGTTTCCTTAAGCATAAAGTGCATGTAGCACCAGGAGTCTTATTTAAACAAGTAACCACCAATCAAAGGTGGAGTTCTATATATATAGGTGTGGTCTAAATTAACAATTGTCAAGTATGTGGTTGGTAAACATAGCCTTAAATTTCACATCATTACATTGTACAGAAAAAAATCAGCCAATCTGATTGAGCTTGCATTCTATTGGCTGATCGGAACAGCCAATCGGATTGAACTTGAATCTGATTGGCTGATTCCATCAGCCAATCAGAATTTTCCTACCTTAATTCCGATTGGCTGATAGAATCCTATCAGCCAATCGGAATTTGAGGGACGCCATCTTGGATGACGTCCCTTAAAGGAACCGTCATTCGTCGGGAAGTCGTCGGTGAAGATGGATGTTCCGCGTCAGCGGGATGACCATGGATCCAGAAGAAAGAAGATTGAAGATGCCGCTTGATAGAAGACTTCAGCCCGATCATGGACCTCTTCAGCTCCCGCTTGGATGAAGACTTCAGCCGGATCATGGACCTCTTCAGCTCCCGCTTGGATGAAGACTTCAGTCGGATCATGGACATCTTCAGCCCCCCGCTTGGGCTTGGATCAAGACATCGGAGGCTCTTCTGGATCGATCGGTGAACCCGGCGTGGTGAAGACAAGGTAGGAAGATCTTCAGGGGCTTAGTGTTAGGTTTATTTAAGGGGGGTTTGGGTTAGATTAGGGGTATGTGGGTGGTGGGTTGTAATGTTGGGAGGGGTATTGTATTTTTTTTTTACAGGCAAAAGAGCTAAATTCTTTGGGGCATGCCCCGCAAAGGGCCCTTTTCAGGGCTGGTAAGGTAAAAGAGCTTTTCTATTTTAATTTTAGAATAGGGTAGGGCATTTTTTTATTTTGGGGGTCTTTGTTATTTTATTAGGGGGCTTAGAGTAGGTGTAATTAGCTTAAAATTGTTGTAATATTTTTCTAATGTTTGTAAATATTTTTTTATTTTTTGTAGCTTAGTTCTTTTTTATTTTTTGTACTTTAGTTAGTTTATTTAATTGTATTTATTTGTAGGTATTGTATTTAATTAATTTATTGATAGTGTAGTGTTAGGTTTAATTGCAGGTAATTGTAGGTATTTTATTTAATTAATTTATTGATAGTGTAGTGTTAGGTTTAATTGTAACTTAGGTTAGGATTTATTTTACAGGTAATTTTGTAATTATTTTAACTAGGTAACTATTAAATATTTATTAACTATTTAATAGCTATTGTACCTGGTTAAAATAATTACAAAGTTACCTGTAAAATAAATATTAATCCTAAAATAGCTACAATATAATTATAATTTATATTGTAGCTATATTAGGGTTTATTTTACAGGTAAGTATTTAGCTTTAAATAGGAATAAGTTATTTAATAAGAGTTAATTTATTTAGTTAGATTTAAATTATATTTAACTTAGGGGGGTGTTAGGATTCGGGTTAGAGTTAGCTTTAGGGGTTAATACATTTATTATAGTAGCAGTGAGGTCCGGTTGGCAGATTAGGGGTTAATTATTGTAGGTAGGTGGAGGCGACGTTGGGGGCGGCATATTAGGGGTTAATAAATATAATATAGGGGTCGGCGGTGTTAGGGGCAGCAGATTAGGGGTACATAGGTATAACGTAGGTTGCGGCGGTGTACGGAGCGGCAGATTAGGGGTTAAAAAAAATATGCAGGGGTCAGCGATAGCGGGGGCGGCAGATTAGGGGTTAATAAGTGTAAGGCTAGGGGTGTTTAGACTCGGGGTACATGTGTGTTAGGTGCAGACTCAGGAAGTGTTTTCCCATAGGAAACAATGGGGCTGCGTTAGGAGCTGAACGCTGCTTTTTTGCAGGTGTTAGGTTTTTTTTCAGCTCAAACTGCCCCATTGTTTCCTATGGGGATATCGTGCACAAGCACGTTTTTGAAGCTGGCCGCGTCCGTAAGCACCGCTGGTATCGAGAGTTGCAGTGGCGGTAAATTATGCTCTATGCTCCTTTTTTGGAGCCTAACGCACTGAAAACGCAGCCATTCTGTGAACTCTAAATACCAGCGGTATTTAAAAGGTGCAGGGAAAAAAAAGCATGCGTTAGATACGCGGGTCGTTACCGACAAAACTCTAAATCTAGCCGTAAGAGTTCTCAGCTCTTTCACCTAGGCATTCTCTTTGCCTTTGGTTGCTGTGAGTACCTTTTCTTCCTTACCCTCATATTCCATATTATTCTATTGGCTACACTAGGAGGCCACCTTCTTGTCTCTCTTTTTGATTAGCTGAATCACCTTCATCTATCTAAGGTGGAAACAATACAACAAGCCATTAAGCAAACTGAGCAAGGGTTTATTAATAATATAATGTGTTTGTTCTGACTTTTATGTTAAGTCTAAGTTCATGACACAAAAATAAAATACATGATTGCTGAAAATATGCATGGAACTATTTTTTAGTTTTAAATAAATGTAAGCAGATTAAATTGCATTTAAATTTCTGATAAGTTGTTTAGTTCAAAGTTAAGTTTTAAAATGAAAAGTGAGTTGGTAAAACATTATTACACAATGCATAGCATTTTTATAAATGCTACTTTGCAATCTAAATATCAGCTGTATGTTATGTAAAGAGTTAATAACACTAGAAATCTGTAAGAATAAAAAAAAAACACCCACATCAATCTGTTCTTTAAATAGTATGAATAAAATAATACTTTAACATATACAAAGGAGTCAAACAGTTGAAATGGGTGAGTTACAGACCTATTTTCTGTTATCGAGCATATACCAAGAAGTCTGTCAGCTTTCATTACATCAGTGAGACAGATGGTCTGGGCCAGGAGACAACCAATTAATGCAAATTGTGTTTCCTTTACTTGGCACTCATTATAAAACTACTATTTGTAAACAGTACTTCTTGATGGTGTATATATGTGTTGTTTTGCTGTCTACTTTTTATCATAGAAACTTAATTGCATATTTACAAAGACATGAGTAAATTGTAAAGAACATCATTTATTTCACTGGATTTTGTTTTCTTATCCTTAATGCTGCACCTTCTCCGTTTTTAAAAAAAGGTATATTCTGTAGTGAATGGAAGGTATAATATTAAATGAAATGAATGGGAATACAGAGTTCAGCCAATTTTATATACATTTTAGACAAAAAGAACCTCACAAAAGCAATTCTGCACATATTGATAAAGATGAAGACAATGGAAAGCTCATCTAATGATGCAGATAAAACAAAGTGTGCAGCTTTATCTCAGTAGAATGTTTTTACTGATGAAACTGAGTCTAGATAAAACATGGTATTTTTTATAAATTTTCAAATACAAAATGAAATTGGCTTTACAAATGTAAATTGATCAAGTCCAGTGAATGAATATAAACAAATTAATTAATTTTAAAAAATCAACAACTAAAATCAACATAGGGGTTAATCACAATCATTTAAAAAAGTTTATCTCAAAATACTTTTACAAATTCATGATTAATGTCTATGGGAATCATGTAGATGAATAATTTGCTTTTAGAAAGATATGTGGTTGAACCAATGATTCTTGAAAAATAACATAGACACATGACGTTTTAAAGGTACATATAGAAGTGACATTTCATAATGGGGCAGTACATATTCTGTCTATTATTGCAACGCACATTGCAACCTAAATTATTTAAATGGTCTGCTTTAAAATGACTATGAGTTGGTAACTTTTACATACTACTGGTGCTGATATGGAGCACAAAACTGAATCTCGTAGGTATAAAAAAAAGTATACTAGGACTCAAGCAATAATGTCCTTTTAAAGGGACATTTTACTATAAAATGTTTTCCCCTGTCCCCAAGGATCCATCTTACCTGCAAAAGTATATTAAATAACAAACAGCTAGATTACGAGTTGTGCGTTATGAGTGAAAAAGCAGCGTTATGGCTCTTTTTCACTACCTCTGGTATTACAGGTGTTGTAGGTATAGGTGTACCGCACACCTTTTTGGCCGTCACGCAATGTAAGTACCGCACTTTTTAAAAAGTATTTTTTCAATGGGATTTTCATAGTGCCGGTATTACGAGTTTTGCCTGGGAGGCCAAAAAGTGAGCGGTACAGCCTATAACTACAAGATCTGTACCGTCATCTAAAGTCAGCAGTTACGACTTTTACGCTACAAAGCTGTACCATAAAACTCATAACTAAAGTGTTAAAAAGTGCACTAACACCCTTAAACTACCTATTCACACCTAAACCGAGGCCCTCCCGCATTGCAAATACTAAAATAAAATTATTAATCTGCCGCTCCAGACATCGCCGCCACTATAATAAAAATATTAACCCCTAAACCGCTGCACTCCCGCATCGCAAACACTAGTTAAATATTAATAACCCCTAATATGCTACCCCTAATGTCGTCACCACCTACATACTCTTATTAACCCCTAATCTGCTGTCCCTAACATTGCCGCAACCTACATTACTGTTATTAACCCCTAATCTGCTGCCCCAAAATTGCCGCAACCTAACTACAATTATTAACCCCTAATCTGCTGCCCCCAATGTCGCCGCCACTATACTAAAGTTATTAACCCCTAAACCTAACCCTAAGTCTAACCCTAACGTAACCCTAACCCTAACACCCACTAACTTTATCATAATTAAAATAATTCCAAATAAAAATTACAATTAATATCTAAATTATTCCTAGTTAAAACTAAATAAATACTTACCTGTAAAATAAAACCTAAGCTAGCTACAATATAACTAATAGTTATATTGTATCTAGCTTATGTTTTATTTTTATTTTACAGGTAAGTTTGTATTTATTTTAACGAGGTAGACTAGTTAGCTACCCCTAATGTCGTCACCACCTACATACTCTTATTAACCCCTAATCTGCTGTCCCTAACATTGCTGCAACCTACATTACTGTTATTAACCCCTAATCTGCTGCCCCAAAATTGCCGCAACCTAACTACAATTATTAACCCCTAATCTGCTGCCCCCAATGTCGCCGCCACTATACTAAAGTTATTAACCCCTAAACCTAACCCTAAGTCTAACCCTAACGTAACCCTAACCCTAACACCCACTAACTTTATCATAATTAAAATAATTCCAAATAAAAATTACAATTAATATCTAAATTATTCCTAGTTAAAACTAAATAAATACTTACCTGTAAAATAAAACCTAAGCTAGCTACAATATAACTAATAGTTATATTGTATCTAGCTTATGTTTTATTTTTATTTTACATGTAAGTTTGTATTTATTTTAACGAGGTAGACTAGTTATTAAATAGTTATTAACTATTTACTAACTACCTAGTTAAAATAAATACAAATTTACCTGTAAAATAAAACCTAACCTATCTTACAGTAAAACCTAACATTACACTAACATTAAATAAATTACATTAATCAAATACAATTAACTAAATTACAAAAAAAATAAACACTAAATTACACAAAATAAAAAAAAATTATCAAATATCTAAACTAATTACTCCTAATCTAATACCCCTATCAAAATAAAAAAGCCCCCCAAAATAATAAAATCCTAAACTAAACTGCCAATAGCCCTTAAAAGGGACTTTTGCGGGGCATTGCCCCAAAGATATCAGCTCTTATACCTGGAAAATAAAATACAAACACCACCCCAACAGTAAAACCCACCACCCACACAACCAAACCCCCAAATAAAATTCTATCTAAAAAACCTAAGCTACCCATTGCCCTGAAAAGGGCATTTGGATGAGCATTGCCCTTAAAAGGGCATTCAGCTCTTTTACATTGCCCAAACCCTAAGCTAAAAATAAAATCCACCCAGTAAACCCTTAATAAAACCTAACACTAACCCCGGAAGATCCACTTACAGTTTTGGAAGACCAGACATCCATCCTCATCCAGCCGGCGAAGTCCTCATGCAAACGGCAAGAAGTCCTCAACGAAGCCGGCGAAGTCTTCATCCAAACGGCAAGAAGTCATCATCCAGGCAGGGAGAAGTCTTCATCTAGACGGCATCTTCTATCTTCATCCTTCCGGCGCGGAGACGGGTCCATCTTCAAGACATCAGGCACGGAGCATCCTCTTCATACGGTCCCAGCCATACACTGAAGGTTCCCTTTAAAGGACATCATCCAAGATGGCATCCCTTGAATTCCGATTGACCCAATCAGCCAATGGGATTGAGCTCACGTTCTATTGGCTGTTCCAATGTAATTTATTTCATTTTAGTGTAATGTTAGGTTTTGCTGTAAGACAGGTTAGGTTTTATTTTACAGGTGCATTTGTATTTATTTTAACTAGGTAGTTAATAACTATTTACTAACTAGTCTACATAGATAAAATAAATACAAACTTACCTGTGAAATAAAAATAAAACGTAAGCTAGATACAATATAACTATTAGTTATATTGTAGCTAGCTTAGGTTTTATTTTACAGGTAAGTACGTTAGGGTTAGGGTTAGGTTTAGGGGTTAATAACTTTTTTTTTTTAACCGGCTCTCCCCATTGTTGTCTATGGGGAAATCGTACACGAGCACGTAACAGCAGCTCAAAGAAGCGCTGGTATTTGTGTGCCGTATGGAGCAAACGCCGGCTTTTTTTAAACTCGTAATACCAGCGCTATAGGGAGTGAAATACCACCAAAAATGCTGCGGTTGTTAATTTCCCTATAGCGTTAAAAGCTCGTAATCTGGCTGAAATAGATATTTTTCTCAGTGCCTCATTCAGACTTGTGAGTCCTAGGCACTTTTGCCTTTGCTCTCCTTTCCTCATTAAAAAATATATATATATACACAGTGCTTTTTTGTAAAAGGAAAGGTACCTGTACAAAAAAAAGGTGCCGGTACTCATTAATTATTGATTGATAAATTTTGCTCAATAACTTTGACATGATGATTACTAATATTACCTATTATGAGTTTGCAGAGCTGGGGGTTCTCAGTACTGGTGAGTACCCCCACAAAAAAGCCCTGTATATATATATATATATATATATATATATATATATATATATATATATTACAAAAACAAATGTGAGGTGCACAAAAAAGGATAAAAGTCCCAGGTTATCATGGTGGTAATGCTCAGCAGGTAAATATCAGGGAAAAAAAGAAGAAACACATATTGTGAAGTTCTGTGATTATGTGAAATTTACAGCAGAACCTAGAAAGGTACTCACATTGTCTAGAGCTTCAAAATCAAGCTCTAGATATATAGGCACAGGAAGCTCCTAATAGAAGGCAAGGCAAAGAAGGATATTCCAGCTCCAAAGGATGAATCAGAAGGGGTTAAAAAGTATAACTAATTTATTAAAAACAAGTCACAAGGCATATACAATGAAACTGTCCCAATCATAGACTACTAAAAGCAAAAGACTGTGTGTATCACAATGTCCAATGATTGCTCTGTTGTCCGGTAAGGAACAAGGCTCCGCCCCTTTTGTGGAGTCACTACTCCAACGTACGTTTCACCAATCACAGCTTGGTTTTTTTAAGGATTCCTTTCTATTTTTAAAATTCAGCGAGTTCAGCATTTGTGAAGACTAAACTACAATTTCTCTCCAAGCTGGAGAATCTTTGTGAATCAGGGCCTAAGCGCTCAGTACTCCTGAAGTTTTCTGCTGGTGGGTGATGATCTTCTGTCCATTGATTTGTTCCTGACTTTGATTCTTGTTGATTCCTGAACTTTAGAACACAATATCTATCCGATGGCGTTAACTCAAAAAGACCTTAAGCTCCTATAACAAATGGGTCCCTAGTTACCCATAAAAATCTATCAGAAACTGTGGTTAATGTAAGGAGCGCCTAAGACAAAGGACATACTGCTCTATGTTGTACAATTTCTTTTCTTCACAGGTTATGGAGTTTTTTGTTTTTTATTGATCCCTATCAAGATACTATTTATTATTCTTATTTTTATTTTTTATTTTTATGCTTATTGGCTTTGAATCCTAAATTTTGAGCAATTGCTTTCAACACTTGATATACACATTTGACTGTTTTTTCGTATTTTTTGTTCATTATTTTTTTTTTTTATATTTTTGTTTTTCTAACCACTTGGATTACAACACATTTGGATAATTTGGATCATTAGGAACTTTTATCACTTGATTGGAATATTGGACTTGTTTGCTCATTCATTTTATTGCCTTTTTTATTTCCATTTTTTTCTGTATTGTTACACCACTAAGATTCCCTGGGACCTCAGCACATCCTTATACACATTGTAATCTTTGTATACACCACAGTATCTGTATTTTTAAACACCATTATTTAATGCTCTGAATTATATACATTGTGCTCAGTAGACCCCCAAGCGGTCATTTCTATTTTTTGTTATTGTTTTTACAATCTTATGTATATTTGTTTTTAACTATTATTATTTTAACTATTTCATTGTTTTTATTGTATCATGGATCCATGTACTACTATGTTTTTGTAATACTTGTTATTAAATAATTTTATGTATATATCTCTGTCGAACTCCACTTTCACCCTTATTTGACCTGGCCTTTTGTCTTAGGCGCTCCTTACATTAACCACAGTTTCTGATTCCTGAACTTTGTTACACCTTTCTCTTGCTCTTTTTATTTAGAACCATGTACATATTTTTTTTAAGAAAATCTTAATGCTGGCTGCAAGCTAGCAAAATTAGATTGAGGGATGGAAAGAGTATGGCATATCTGCCAAAGGTATAATGACATGGTCTCGTTGACATGCACTGCTGCCCCAGAACTACCCTCATATCTATAATTAGAGGAGTATTTTAGAGAAGATAGGCACACACTCTCAAAAGCATTTGCAACCCCTAACCAAAGTATTCAAAAGCTAACAAAATTTAATTTGGGGCTACAGATTTTTGATAAGCTTATTGAGAAAATAATTATACTGAGAGCATGAAACTATACTGGAACACATCATCATACCAGTAGAGCTGGCAAGCAAATAGTTCCTCAGCAAGATTATTTGCCTTACTTTTAAAAACACTAATCTACTACCATGATAGTGGTATGAGTAAATTTTTCTTAGTTTGTAGCTACTGCATTTCTATCACAGGACCAATATTTTTCAAAAGCATTCAAGACAGGTGTCCAATTATCAAACACCAGATGGAAAAGGTTCCCATCCAGAAACTTCTGTCTGTCTTTGAGTTACCACTAAACAAGCAATTACCTGTGCATCTGTGCCCACTGCTTTCGGGAAGTGATGATACCAAAAGTAACATATTGCCATTTTCCATGTGGCAGTTTAGAACTCTGTGGTTAGAGTATTTAACTGCTTGTCTTTTGGAACTAAAGCATTTCTAATCAGCCTATTAATTGTCATTGTTGTGAGTTTGTTACTTTCAACAAAGGAATTATGTATTCTATGCCACATTAATATTGTTTTCTATTATATTGACATATAAGCTTTCAGAGTAATTTGAATAATGATGTCATATTTACCAATTAAATGCAATTTGTATTGTTTTCAAATAGTTGTTACTTATTAAAAGGCAAAATATTTTGATGTATTCATTTAACCCCTTGAGTGCTAACGACGGCTCTGAGCCGTCGCAGAGTTTCCCACTCTGGTGCTAATGACGGCTCTGAGCCGTCGCAGAGTTTCCCACTCTGGTGCTAATGATGGCTCAGAGCCCTCGCTAGCACTCTCCCACCTTGAGGAAGATCTGAGGGCTCCCACCCACTCCTACCCTGGTGATCAGGCCTGCATAGTGACAGGCATCACTGGGCTTCACGTTGTGTGTGGTGATGTCATGCTCAATGATGTGATGACGTCACCGCACAACTTTATTTAACATGAACAATGTTAAGTATAGGAGCAGGGGGTATGCTGCTTAGAAGCCTGTATCTCAGGCAGCTAAGCAGCTACAGACCTTCAAGACCCACCGTTGGAAAGGTAATCGCCTAACCTTTCCATCAGTGTAAGTCTTGGGGATATGGGGTAAAAAAAAAAGTAAAAAAAAAAAGAAATATTGAAAAAAATAAAAAAAATAAAAAAACCTTAAAACAACTTAGCAGCCAGGTGGGAAAGGGCTTAGCACTCAAACATGTGCATATAACAATATTCAGAAAAGTCAAAATTTCAGTTGAGAAAACAAATCCAATTTAAAAACAATAAACCAACAGCAGCTGTGTGAAATGTTTTGGATCATATTTTCAAGTGTTGTTGAAAATATTGAGTTCCCATATTGTGAGTGGGAAATCAACGGTAAAAATCAAAACATGCATGCGTATTAAAGGCTGTACTTATTAGAATTCTGCAGCAGCAAATAATTTGTTTTGGACAAAGTATTTATAATGAAAAAATGTTTTCCAGAATATTTGTTTGCTGTACTATTCAGCATTTGTTTCCTGTACTATTCGGTAACATTTATATTTGATTTTGTTCCTGTAGTTTTATACTTATCTACAGTGCACTGGAGGGCCTTCTCCTTTAGCACAGACTCTGAGATCTGCCGTGTGGCCCTAGGCTCTGTGAAGTAGGGTCAGGGTTAGTGCGGCTCCCCAGCGTGCTATAGGTAAGTGTTTTACCCTGTAAAGCTAATTTAAAGGAAATTAATATGTACAGATGAATTTCATTAGTATTTATTAATTTTCTTTAAATTAGTCTGTGTATTTGTTAAGATATTCATTTTGTGAAAACATATTTTCGTTATGAATATGAATTTGTAATGAAACAAATGCACGTTTAGTATTTATCCTTTCCTAAATAATTTGAAATATGATTATGTTAGCGACGGTAACCACCCTCCCAAAAAATGTCAACACTATTATGGCCCCCATTTATTAATCTCCTTGAGGACAAGATCCTTATAGAGAGAACCTGTCCGCATGCATTAGGAGCCTCTTCAGCAGAATTTAAGTTTGCACACACAATCGCGCTTGCAACCCTGCTCATAAGCAACTAATTTAATCCATGCTCTCGGACTTTCACAACCTCTGAGGTTGCATAACGTTAGGAAGCAGCGCAGTTTGAGCGCTGCTTCTTAACTTTTAGTTGCTGGCTCACATGAGCGTGTCTGCACTGAAACAGCCCTGAAGCTGGATAAGCATCTTTATAAATGGGGGTCTATATATTAAGAGGAATCATTTTACTTTACAATAGCTAATGATAGAATTCAAGCATTGGGCTTGTGTTAATGGCAAGAAATATTCAGAATCAATACCCTCATTGAAATAAGCAATTTGTACTATAACAATTTAAATATTAAACTGATCACATTACATAAAGTCTAAAAGCATCTTATACAGTATCCTTTAAATTATGGGCTGACTTCATTTGAAAATGCTGTTTGAAAAGGTTTGAAAACCAAGAAAATGCAGAATTAATCTACTCCAAATACATCTGGGAAAAGAAGCGTGGAACAAATATAAGTTGGCATGTGGCTAATTCGGTAATTCTATGTTATTTATAGCAAAGCATTTTGAAATTAAAAAGTATGTATTATGTCAACATCTAACAAAAAGGAAACATCAAATGGAGGATTACTGGCCTAACCTAATACGAAAGCCTCTATTAAAACAATAAAATGCTCCAACAGCAATTACATCCATTTATTTCATATTGTTTTTATTTACAATACATTGTCAGATTTGTCAGTATTTTCTTCATTAACATATTTCTTCAGCATATCTCAACCCAAATTTACGATGCTTATATTGGCTTCAGATGATTTTCTTAACTGATTAGAGATGTTAATCTCTATGGCCACATTTGATTCACACTATTAACTCAAAGTAGTTTTCCTACGGGAATTAAGGCTGACGTTAGTTATGATGGAAATGTTAATGTAGCCCGTGCTTCCATAAAATGCTTAATTTCAGACTATTGATGCTAAAGGAAAATGTAACAAGCAATGGAGAATAAAATAGAGGTCATTATATATGTTTATTATTTATGCTAACCTTCGCTATTGAGCAGTTTTGCCAACTCTAAAGAACATTGCAGTTGCTTGTTACCTTGGTGATTCCTTTAATTATCTAAGTGTAATTATATTGTTTAATGCTAAATGAACACAATGGGAATAAAAAGGGACATTTGAATAAAGCTTTATATTCAAGATCACATCACTTATGTCAAAGAGGTGCCATTTTGAAAAGACAAGTTGAAATGTTTTATCTCTTTTCAACTTTTAATGAAAAGAATATTAATATACATATTTCACATCTCATGCACATATAGTTCTTGTAATATTTTCTTTTCATCTTTAAAAAAATGTTTTACTGATAAAAGATGAATAATTGAGCTGAAACCAATGAAGTTTCAGACCTGCCTGTGCTTATAAAGGTTCACTTTAAGAAATACTCTCACTTTCTTGCTGAGTTTTTAAAAATAAAGGCAAAGGGATTGATGTACTAAACAGCCTAATCTGCCTTAGAACCCTTGTGGTACATGATCCCACATGCGAGCCTGGTTCTCGAAATGTAAGAAGCATTGGTCATTACAGGAGGAGAGAAATCACTTTGATCATGTTTGATTGGTGTGATTGGCAGGTCCTTCTCTGGTGAGAATCACTTAAGTGTGTAATGGTACATACGGGCAGGAGATATTCAGGGTCTGCGGCCTGTATCATACAAAGCTGTTGTACAGATTTTCAAGTTGAGAACCTTGTCTGTACGTGTATTTTAGCTCTCATCTGGGTGCATGTTTATACTGTTACTGTCCTTTTTCATCCTAAGAGTAGGTGGGCAACACAACAAAACAGTGACTCTTCTGCCTGTCCCATAGACTATAAGCAAAGCTTGCTCCTGCACTGTGTGAGCTTCACTCTAGAAAAAACACTGAATTACAACCTACATATTAAATTGTCTAGATTCTCAGAGGCTCCTGACTTTACCAAGGGATCATGTTATTAAGTTTAGATCAAGTTATAAAATCATTGAGCAACATTTCAGCTATATTTTCCACAGCTTCTTTAGTGAGTGGTTCAACCATTAAAGGGACACTGAACCCAAATTTTTCTTTCATGATTCAGATAGAGCATGCAATTTCAAGCAACTTTCTAATTTACTTTTATTATCAAATTTTCTTCATTCTCTTGCTATCTTTATTTGAAAAAGACGGCATCTAAGCTAAGGAGCCAGCACATTTGTGGTTCAGAACCATGGAGAGAGCACTTGTTTACTAGTGCTGTCCAATCAGCAAGGACAACCTAGGTTGTTCACTAAAAATGGGCCGGCATCTAAACTTACATTCTTGCTTTTCAAATAAACATACAAAGAGAATGAAGAAAATTTGATAATGGGAGTAAATTAGAAAGTTGCTTAAAATTGCATGCTCTATCTGAATCACAAAAGAAAAAAATTGGGTTCAGTGTCCCTTTAAGGTACCAATAAATGATATCTCATGCATCAAACATATATATATGCCAGGAGCACCAAGCGTCCCAAAGACGACTATAGCAGATGGAAAAAAAGGATGCACAAGGTATTAATTTAAATTTTAGGGCAAATAGTTAGTGAAGAAATTATAAAGATATATCAGCAATGATTGACTATAAAAAGCACACTGGGTAGCACGTTAGTAGCAGAATAGTGTCATTTTTAGTTTACAGTGCATTAGTCGCAGTATGATATTTCCATTTGTTTATACATTGCTGCTTTTCACTTCAATTATTTGGTAATGTCCTGACATCTCATGAGCCACAAAAAAGTTGACACACTCGGTCAGCACATATATGGCTAGATTACAAGTAGAGCGGTATTTAGCACTCCTGCTCTAGCATAAACATAAGCATGCTAGAAGTATTCTTTTTGCACACATGGGTTAGCTTGCGAATTTCAAGTTGAAAATAAAACTTTTGTGCACCACCAAATCCCCACACCCTAAACTTCAGGACCTTGACTAGTGTGACCCTGCTAACTTATTCTTCCAATAGACTTCAATGGAGAGCACAGAAGAAAAAACACATATCACTCACGCTAACCTGACAGGATCAATTTACATATATATATCAAATCACTAAAAAAGAAAGATATATAGGAGGATAAATATTTCTTCCTGTGAAAGAAAGGGAATTCAGCACTCTTAATATTTCAAAACAATCTTATTTCATTTATTTATAATAAAATCTGATTCAAGAGAATATCTGTGTGACACACCTATTAAAAGAAACAAAATAAACCTATGCTGCACATATCTAAATACAATGTAACCTTATAGCTAAGACTAGCTTCTATCTGAGGCCACATACTAAACAGGCATGCATGAGTGACATACCACAAGCTTGATGCTTTAGCACATAAAATGATACAGAGTTAGATTGCTACACATTGCTCAAATTGTAGATACCAGTAGGATACAGAGTCCAGAATAATCCAGAATAATAAAAAAAAAAGGGGGAAAATAACATAGAAAAAATAGAGGGTGCTGATAAAAATCATAAATACAATAGAACAAGAAATTGGTACAAGGTTCTAAGCTTGCTTCTGTACGGAGTTAATTATCTTGTAATCAATGTGCTTATGTAAAACTTGCTTCTGATATTTGTGTTGCTAAAGGGCCTTTTTAGGCCAACTATATTTGTTGTGTAGAATAAGTAGGCCTGTGAGAGTAGAAACTAGGCTTATTGGGCCGGAAGGAAAAAAAAAAAAAAAAAAAAAAAAAAAAGAGTCCCAGATTCCCTGTTTAAACAATAGGCTCAAATACAATAGCGTAGGATAGACTAGAGGCTTTCATATACTATCTCTGGCATAATTTAAGACTATATAAGATAAGATACCACTGTATGATACACTATCCTTAGTAGGTCTAAGATTTATATTCACTTCTTCCTTTCTATAAGGGGAACTGTTCGGCACACACAAGAGTGAACATGTGTGGGTGCCTACACACACAGAAATAGGAGACATCTAATCACAGATACTCACAAGTCACCACTTTTTTTTTTTTTTTTTTGTTATTTCCTCTATCTCTTATTTTTATTTTTGACACTTATTCTGGCCATTTTTTACTTGCTCATTTTACTGTGTTATCTAGTAATAATACACTGCAATAAACTCTCTGCATATGGAGAGATTCATCACTAATTATAAGTCACAATCACCAAACATGCCAGTTAAAGCCAGAGACAGGAAAAATAGATCTAGCACTGACAATGTAGGGAACCTACCTATAACAGTTTCCACAACAGATACTATCAGCGCAGAGTCACAGGACATAGTTAAACAGTTAGCAGAGCTTATGCTACCACAATTTGACCAAATCAAAGTAGATATAAATAATCTGACAACAGAAATTAAACATTTTACATCAAGACTTAATGAAGCGGAACAACGCATATCTGACTTAGAAGATGCCAAAATAACTCAAGAACATATAATGAAAGAACAGAACACACAGATAGTAAGTTTACAATACAAATTAACTGACTTAGAAGACCGCTCCCGTCGTAATAATGTTAGAATCTTGGGCATACCAGAAGTAAGTGAACCTCAAGACTTAATACACCTGGTTTCCCAACTAATACCCCAGAGACTAGGGATAACACCTAATTTATTACCTTTAATAGTCGAAAGAGCACATCGCCTAGGACCATTAAAAACTTTATCAGATGGAACAGTTAAAACAAGACCGATCATAGCTAGATTTCTAAACTTCCAGGACAAGGTAAAATTTATGCAGTGCTATAGACAGAAAGCCCCACTAATTATGGAAGGTAAATCTATTTTGATGTTTCAGGATTACTCATCTGAGACATCACAAAAACGGAAAGAAATAACTCCAATATGTACGAAATTGATTCAGGCAGGGATTAAAGCTACGGTCATATACCCTGCAAAAATTAAGATTCTAACAGAGGGAGAAAATAAGATGCTTAATACTCCAGAGGAAGCCAGGGAATTTGCAAAATTGAAAAGTATTGCACTTTAAATCGAATAGGTACATAGAGAATGATATTATAACATCTATAAATATGTATACATGGAGGCTCATAAAAATATTGTGTCTTGCGCCGAATCAAGCCAATAAGGCTGATACGGTTCAGTATTTTTTGTTTTTTAATTTTGTTGTGTTTTTTTTTTTTTTGTTTTGTTTTTTTTGTTTTTTCTCTCTCTCCTTCTCTCGACCTCCCCCCCTACATTACCCGCCCCTCTTTTTTTGAAATTGTTGGATGCTTGATTTTTTTTTTTTTTGTTTGCTTTTAATCTCAAATGAATAAGGTACTTAATCTTGCCTCTTGGAATGTCGGGGGGATAACTTCGCCACAGAAACGCAAAAAGATATTAAAACAGTTAAAGAGACATAAAGTAGATATTGCTTTTCTTCAAGAAACGCATCTGAACGAAATTGAATTAGGTAAACTCAAAACTGACTGGGTAGGTGAGGTAGTGGGCACACCATGTCTGAATAGGAAAAAAGGGGTTGCTCTTTTGTTTCATAAAAAAATCCAATTTAAAGTACTTAATATGGAGACAGACCAAGATGAGAGATATCTTATTATGCAACTTGAAATAGCGGGAGCAAAATACGTATTTTGTAATATCTATGGCCCTAATAAAATAGACAATGCCTTCTGGGTAAAATTACAAAGAAAATTACTACCCCATTTTGCGGAAAATTTAATTGTGGTAGGCGATCTAAATTTAGTTAAATACCCCACATTGGATAGACTAAAGCCATCATTAAATAAGAATAGCAAACAAGAAGCCAAAATATTTAAGAATTTCTCTAATCTACTACACCTTAATGATATTTGGCGGATCCAAAATCCAGATCTGAAAAAATTCACATGTGAATCATATGCACATCGTACATTGTCTAGGTTAGACTATTTCCTTGTAAGCGATAAAATGCTGCGCTTAGAATTGAAACCTGAAATACAGGAAATACTTATTTCAGACCATGCCATTATCACCTTGCACATTAAATTAGGTAACCCGCAAGAAATGAATTTCAATAGTTTTTTTTTTCCTAGATACCTTGCAACAAATACACAATTTAAGGCATGGCTAAGATTAAAATGGTTAGAATTTATGCAGAATAATGAAATGAGCGGAGTCCAAACAGAAACATTATGGGAGACTTTCAAGGCAGTAATACGAGGCGAAATAAAAGCATATTTGGTAGTACAAAAGCGAAGGCAAGTGGCCAGGGACATAGAACTCGCCTCACAGCTACGTAACGCGTATAACTCCTATATTAGTGACCCATCTGAGGTGTTTTGGCTAACATATCAAAAAAATAAAAAAGAGAGAGAATTATTTTTGACACAAAAGGTGGCACAAGATGACCTTAGGAAGAGGTTTTTTTTTTATAGACTTGGGGGTAAAGCAGGTAAGGCTTTAGCCAACTTAACCAGAGCAAAAAAAAAAAAAAAAGGAGCCAATTATAGCCATTAAAACCATAGGAGAACGCATTGTAAATAAAACAGCAATTCAAAACTATATTTGTACATATTTTAAGGAAGTTTACTCAGAGGCAGTCATAGACATACAAACTAAAAATGAATTTTGGGATAAAATAAGAGTCCCAAGATTAGATAAGTCGAGCGTGGATGAATTAAACCTACCCATTACATTGCTTGAAGTAACTAATGCAATTAAAAAACTGGCATCTAATAAAGCCGCAGGCCCAGATCAGCTACCCGCTGAACTTTATAAGCTACTCACGGAGGATATTGCCCCAATATTAGTTTCCTTATTTAACCAACTTTTTATTAAAAACAATGCGTGCTCAAAATATTTTGCGGCATCACTTATAACTTTGATCCTCAAAAAAAATAAAAACCCAGAAGAGATCGGCTCATATAGGCCGATCTCCCTATTAAATAGTGACTATAAACTTTTAATGTCCATAATTGCACATAGATTCAAACACATTATTGGCTCACTCATTCACAAAGACCAGGTGGGTTTTATGCCAGGTAGAAACTCATCACGCAACCTACGTAAAATTCAACTTGTACTAAACACATATCAAAAACAAACAGAAAGGAATGCCCACACTATGGATATAGACGCAGCAATAGTATCAATTGATGCAGAGAAGGCCTTCGACTCCATAACCTGGGATCATTTATTTACAGCACTGGGGAAATATGGAGTTGAGGGCCCTTTTCTCCCAGTTTATACAAGTAATATATCAATCATCATCGGCCGCTGTTATTATCAATGAGTCCATTACGGACTATTTTTCTCTACATAAGGGTTCAAGACAGGGATGTCCATTGTCCCCTTATTTATTTAATCTAGCACTTGAACCCCTAGCTATTCAGATTAGGAAAGAACTGGAGGGGATTAATATAGGCAAAAGAAAGATAACAACATTACTATATGCGGATGATTTATTAGTATTGTTATCTAATACAAAAAAAAAATCCAGCTCTAAATCAAATACTACATGACTTTGGGGTTTTTTTGGGCTATAAAGTTAATCCTACAAAAACAGAAATTTATTGGCTAAATAAAAATAAGAACTCGCTACAAAACTATCTGGGCATTAAATTATCAATTAATTTTGAAGAATGGTATGATTTTAATTACCCACCAATTTTTCTTAAAATAAAACATTACATGGAGAAGTGGGCTAAATTTAAGCTTACATTGACAGGTAAAACTAACTTAATTAAGATGTTATTATTCCCAAAATTGCTATATTTAATGCAAAACCTGCCAATAATAATTAAAAAAAGGATCTTAATAGATTCAAACAAGCATGTATACAATTTTTATGGGGTGAAAAAAGGGCAATTTCTTACAAGAAACTTATGCTGTTTAGAACGGAAGGAGGGCTAGCGTTGCCTGACATAGAGAGGTACAATTTAGTCTGTATTGGCAAGATTGCATTGGACTGGCTGACTGAAGCCGACTATTATGCAGCCCTTCCTCTGGAAAGAGTCTTAGTATATCCATTTTCCCTCACTGCCCTCCTCCATATATCTAGAGACAAATGGCCTCATAAAATTAAATGTCTGCCAGTTGTCCAGATGGTAATTATTGCATGGCAAAAAATACTACAGATCTTAGATGCATCTAGCTCCTTTTCTATATACTTACCCATTTTGGGAAACCCCAGCTTTGTGCCCGCGCTGGAATCAAAGATATTTAAAAACTGGGCTCAAAAAGGGATTAATCAGGTACATCAACTGATAGATAAAGAATCATGGACCTGTAAGACCTTTACTAAAATAAAACAAGAATTTGAGATAGACAACAAAGAATTTTACGCATTTTTACAAATTAGACACTATATACAAGAAATATTACAAAGTAATCTGGCAATAGACTCTTGGGAACAAATAGAACCTATTATAAATCTTTTTAAGGCAGGCAGACACAGTATCTCAACAATATACAGACTGATTATTTCTCAAAATGGCCTCAATAATCTACAAAAGTTAGCGGAAACCTGGCGGGTCTCACCAGAAAGAATTCAAGAAAGCTTTAGCCTTATAGATAGAGCAACAGTCTCCACCTCTTGGAGGGAGACACATATGAAATTTATAAATAGAATGTATATTACCCCGCAGGTAAAAGCTAAATGGGATAAAAGTGTAACATCCTGTCAGAAATGTAAGAATACCAGTGCAGATCTACAGCATTGTTTTTGGTTCTGTAACAAAGTTAAAAAATTCTGGTACAAGATAGGTAATTGGGTCAGTAAAATCAATCAATGCAACTTCCAAATAACTGATAAAAATGTGTTCTTTTTTATTAATCAGGAAGAAACTGTATTTAAAAACACGCGTCAGCTGAATACCATAATTATTACAGGAAGGCTCCTAATACTGAAATATTGGAAATCTAAAAAAGCCCCAAACCTGAAAGAATTTAAGCAAAAACTCCAAAATCAAATTACGTTAGAACAAATTGATACATCTGTAAATTCAGAAACACAAGTCAAAAAATTCTTTTTCAAGTGGAAAAGTATAATTAATAGTATGCCAGAAAACATGCAGAAGCAGATAATTGCGCCTTTTAGGGGTACAATCTATATGGAACAGGCTATAGCGAATAATGAATACCCCGTGTAATTAGTTATAGGGGATTGGCATGAGGATACTGAGGGGGCGGGGGCCGGGAGAACTGAGGGAGAGAAGTGTGTTACTCTTTCTTTTTCCTTTTTTTTTTTTTTTTTGTTGTTTCTGTTTTTTCTTTGTTTTGTTTTTTTTGTTTTTTGTTTGTTTTTTTATGGTATATGGAAAATCTCCAATTCGATACGCAAATAAGGTGTCAGTACCAATTAATGTCTGTATAGAAGTATGTACTGAAATTGCTAATTATAATAGTATGTATTATTTAAAGTTATGTGTAATATTGTGATGACAAAAATGTTATGACACTATGAATAACTATGTTGATGGTACTGTATCTTCAGGGATTCCTGATGTTTTTGTCTTTGTTTTACCTATTCAGTTATGTCAATGGAATTGCATGTCGAATTGGTTAATAAATAATAAAAAAAAAAAAAAA
The DNA here is from genome assembly GCF_027579735.1 of Bombina bombina. Classification (NCBI taxonomy): domain Eukaryota; kingdom Metazoa; phylum Chordata; class Amphibia; order Anura; family Bombinatoridae; genus Bombina; species Bombina bombina. The sequence continues at coordinate 897,052,710 of NC_069499.1, forward strand.
AAAAAGAAACAAAATAAACCTATGCTGCACATATCTAAATACAATGTAACCTTATAGCTAAGACTAGCTTCTATCTGAGGCCACATACTAAACAGGCATGCATGAGTGATAATCCACAAGCTTGCTGCTTTAGCACATAAAATGATACAGAGTTAGATTGCTACACATTGCTCAAATTGTAGATACCAGTAGGATACAGAGTCCAGAATAATCCTCCCAGTGTATAACCGCGGCTCTCGCCGCACTCTAGGTCAGACCGGACTGGAAAAATAATCCTTAGTGTAAAAGTACAATGTCAATGCCAAATGGGCAGTTTGCTTACGTGATCCTGGGTGGAGCGGCTTATATTCCCCTCCTGGGACTCCCTTTAGTGAGAGCTTGTTTACAAAATGTTATTGGTGAATTAAACGTGAATAATAAGAACATTTTTCTAACTAGTGAAATTGATGCCAAAGAATTTGCCTTTTTGGACATAAAAATCAAGAAGGAAGGAGTATCTATAGTCACAGATAATCATAGAAAAGCGAATGCTACTAATAGTATATTGGAAGCTAGTAGAGCCCACCCTCAATCCCTCATAAAAGGTATTCCAGTCAATTTTTAAGACTAAGGCATAATTGCTTATCCCTTAATTAATTTGATGAACATGCAGTACCGATGATGGATAGGTTCAGAAAGAGAGGCTATTTGAATAAATGTATAAAAGAAGCCTATGTCAGAGCCAGAAAAAGTAATAGAGATTATCTCCTCTATCAAGGTAAACAAAAAGAGAACACCAGACAAATAATATTAATTACAACATATAACAACCAATGGAAAAACATCAGATTGGCATATCTTGCACCTGAATGATAAAGTGAAAGAAGTGGTGGGAGATTATCCACTGCTTACAGCCAAAAAGCTCCCAATTTTAAAAACAAACTAGTAAGAATCAAGTTTGAAAAAAGTCCCTCTGCAGCAGATTAACTCAGGAAAAATAGGGGCATAAAATGAAGCTTTTCGTGTGGGAAATGTGTTTACTGTCCCTATATGGAAAAGGGTCATAGGTTCTCAGGTAATTGTAATAAAGAATTTGAAATTAACTTTTTCTTTAATTGTGATTCAGTGGGAGTAGTATATTTACTGCATTGGGACTGCCCCCTTTTTTTTCGTGGGAAAAATTAAACGTATCCTTAAAGATAGGATCCAGGAACACAGAGACGACATGTACTATAACAAATGTTGCTAGAAACTTTAAGAAATGTCATGCAGGTGAACCAAGCTCCCTTAGATTTATGGCTATTGATAGGAGGATCCTAATAATAGGGGTGGTGATGTGGATAAACTACTTCTTTAGAAAGGAGCCTGGTGGATCTTTGTGTTAAAAACAAGATTTCCCATAGGCCTCAATGATAAACTGGACTATGGATGTTTTCTCTAGTAGAATATAAAAAACTAACAGTAACCTTATAGTATATTTAAACTCATTATATATTTAAGATAATTAAAGATTTACCTAATAAAAAATAGGAAATGGTATTTAATGTAATTGTTTTTTGGGGTCTGAGGAGGTGTATGCACTGAGCTATGGGAGAGACAAATCTCCATGTGAATAGATGTGCGCAATGTTTATGTAAAAAGTTTAAAGTTAAGTTTTGTGTTGGAGCATAGATAGTATGTCCCTTTAAGAGCTAACAGGTATCTTGCAGAAAGTTGTTAAGGAGATTACAGCCCTGACGAAGCCCCAGCATGAGATTGCCTGTGGGGTGAAACACATATGTTGTCGGCAAAGGCCCTTTCTTTATGCTTTACTGAAAGACTCTGTCTGCACATTTTAATATAAAACCTATGCTGAACTTTACATCAGTAAGTGATAGGTACAGAGCACCTGATCCTGTTGGCCTTCGGTATTAAAGGCTTACTTATAGCCGTTTTCAGTGGTGACCAGATATCGCTTTGAAGATAGCTGGGGATAACACTCTGGGGGTAAGGAGACGGCCGTTCTTTCCCTGAAGAAAGATGTCCCATGTAACAGCGATATTTTAAAGGTTTACATAACATCATACCTGCATCATTGAAGTAAACACAGTGACGTCACAGGAGCAGGAGGGCTTACAAAACGCGATTATGCCACTCGTTTGTACACAAGCTCTCACTAAAGGGAATCCCAGGAGAGGAATGTAAGCCGCTCCACCCAGGATCACGTAAGCAAACTGCCCATATATATATATATAGAGAGAGAGAGATACAGTATATACTGTATATATATATATATATATATATATATATACATATATATATATATATATAGGAATATCTATTCATAAATACTCAGAACATATTCCCCTATGTGAAGAACTTTGGAATGTGAAATATTTACGGTTGTATTACGAGTTTTGCTTTATAGTGAAAAAACAGCGTTATCCAGTAATACCGCTGCTTTTCACTACCGCTGGTATTACGTGTCTTGCAGATTTAGGTGCACCGCACACTTTTTCGGCCTTACCGCAAATCAACTTACGCAAATTGCGTATAGTCTTTTTTCAATAGGACTTCCATAGCGCCGGTATTACAAGCTTGTCCTGGGAGGCCAAAAAGTGAGCGGTACACCCTATCCCGTCAAGATTCGTACCGCATTCTAAAGTCAGTAGTTATGAGTTTTACGCTACAAAGCTAAAACTAAAGTGCTAAAAAGTACACTAACACCCATAAAGTACCTATTAACCCCTAAACCGAGGCCCTCCCGCATTGCAAACACTAAAATAAAAATTATTAACCCCTAATCTGCCACTTCCGACATTGCCACCACTATAATAAACATATTAACCCCTAAACCGCCGCACTCCCACCTCGCAAAGTGGTTAAATATTATTAACCCCTAATCTGCTGTCCCTAACATCGCCACCACCTATCTACATTTATTAACCCCTAATCTTCCGCCCCCAACGTCGCCACCACTATACTATATTTATTAACCCCTAAACCTAAGTCTAACCCTAACCCTAACACCCCCTAACTTAAATATAATTAAAATAAATCTAAATAAAACCTACTATTAATAACTAAATAATTCCTATTTAAAACAAAATACTTACCTGTAAAATAAACCCTAAGCTAGCTACAATATAACTAATACTTACACTGTAGCTAGCTTAGGGTTTATTTTTATTTTACAGGCAAGTTTGTATTTACTTTAACTAGGTAGAATAGTTACTAAATAGTTATTAACTTTTTTCCTGTAAAATAAAACCTAACCTAAGTTACACTAACACCTAACATTACGCTACAATTAAATAAATTACCTAAATTTAATACAATTAAATAAATGAAATACAATTATGGAATTAAGGTTGAAAAATCCTATTGGCTGATCCAATCAGCAAATTGGATTAAGCTTGCATTCTATTGGCTGATTGGAACAGCCAATAGAATGCGAGCTCAATCCTATTGGCTGATTGGACCAGCCAATAGGATTGAAGTTCAATCCTATTGGCTGATTGCATCATACAATAGGATTTTTTCAACCTTAATTCTGATTGGCTGATAGAATTCTATCAGCCAATCGGAATCTAAGGTACTCCATCTTGGATGACATCTCTTAAAGAGACATTCATTCTGGAAGAAGACTTCACTTGAAGAGGATGCTCCCTGTCGGATGTCTTAAAGATGGACCGCTCCGCGCCAGATGGATGAAGATAGAAGGTGCCGTCTGGATGAAGACTTCTGCCCGTCTAGAGGACCACTTCTCCCGGCTTGGATGAAGACTTCTCCCGGCTTCGCTGAGGACTTCTTGCCACTTCGATGAGGACTTCTCCCGCTTCGTTGAGGATGGTTGTCGGATCTTCAAAACTGTAAGTGGATCTTCAGGGGTTAGTGTTAGGTTTTTTTAAGGGTTTATTGGGTGGGTTTTAGTTTTAGGTTAGGGCTTTGGGCCTCAATAGAGCTAAATGCCCTTTTAAGGGCAATGCTCATCCATTTTTTTTTTCCAGGTAAACGAGCTGATTTCTTTGGGGCAATGCCCAGAAAAAGGCCCTTTTAAGGGCTATTGGTAGTTTAGTTTAGGCTAGAGTTTTTTTTTATTTTGGGGGGGCTTTTTTATTTTGATAGGGCTATTAGATTAGGTGTAATTAGTTTAAATATCTTGTAATTTGTTTTTATTTTGTGTAATTTAGTGTTTGTTTGTTTTTGTAATTTATGTAATTGTATTTAATTTATTTAATTGTATTTAATTTAGGTAATTTATTTAATTGTAGTGTAGTGTAGTGTAGTGTTAGGTTCTAGTGTAACTTAGGTTAGGTTTTATTTTACAGGTAAATTTGTATTTATTTTAGCTAGGTAGTTAGTAAATAGTTAATAACTATTTAGTAACTATTCTACCTAGTTAAAATAAATACAAACTTGCCTGTAAAATAAAAATAAACCCTAAGCTAGCTACAATGTAACCATTAGTTATATTGTAGCTAGCTTATGGTTTATTTTACAGGTGAGTATTTAGTTTTAAATAGGATTTATTTAGTTATTAATAGTAGGTTTTATTTAGATTTATTTTAATTATATTTAAGTTAGGGGGCGTTAGGGTTAGGGTTAGACTTAGATTTAGGGGTTAATAAATTTAGTATAGTGGCGGCGACATTTGGGGCGGCAGATTAGGGGTTAAAGGGACACTGAACCCATTTTTTTTCTTTAGTGATTCAGATAGAGCATGCAATTTTAAGCAACGTTCTAATTTACTCCTATCATCAATTTTTCTTCATTCTCTTGCAATCTTTATTTGAAAAAGTAGGCATTTAAGCTTTTTGTGTGGTTCAGAACTCTGGACAGTACTTTTTTATTGGTGGATGAATTTATCCACCAATCAGCAAGGACAACCCAGGCTGTTCACCAAAAATGGGCCGGCATCTAAACTTACATTCTTGCATTTCAAATAAAGATACCAAGAGAATAAAGAAAATTTGATAACAGGAGTAAATTAGAAAGTTGTTTAAAATTTAATGCTCTATCTGAATCATGAAAGAAAAAAAATGTGTTCAGTGTCCCTTTAATAAATTTAGGTAGGTGGCGGCGATGTTAGGGGCGGCAGATTAGGGGTTAATAATATTTAACTAGTGTTTGTGAGGCGGGAGCCCGCGGTTTAGGGGTTAATATGTTTATATAGATGTTGGCGATGTCGGGGGAGGCAGATTAGGGGTTAATAAGTATAAGATTAGGGGTGTATAGACTCGGGGTTCATGTTAGGGTGTTAGGTGTAAACATAAAATGTGTTTTCCCATAGGAATCAATGGGGCTGCGTTACTGAGCTAAAAGCTGCTTTTTTTGCAGGTGTTAGACTTTTTCTCAGCTGGCTCTCCCCATTGATGTCTATGGGGAAATCGTGCACAAGCACGTACAACCAGCTCACCGCTGACTTAAGCAGCGCTGGTATTGGAGAGCGGTATGGAGCTCAATTTTGCTCTACGCTCACTTCTTGCCTAATAACGCCGGGTTTATAAAAACCTGTAATACAAGGGCTGTAGGAAAGTGAGCAGTCAGAATAAAGTGCAAGTTAGCAATGCACCCCTCTTACCACAAAACTCGTAATCTGGCCGTATAGTACATAAACAGTTAAACATTTTATAAAATATGAATATTGCATAAATATGATTTTTATTTTTTTTTAGCTACGTGACTGCAAAGATATATGTGTGTTTATATGTGTATAAATGTCTCTAAATATTATATACTTACAAATACAAAAATATATATTTACACCGATATAAAAAAAAAAACTCTTCAAATACATATTCAGACATGTATATGTAAGTAGCTCAGTGTTAAAGACCTTTGCCTGCCAACCGTTGAGACCTCATATCTATGAGCTTTTAGAACTTTTAATTGCAATATTTTTTTAAATTAATTTATATTAGACAGTTTCAATTTAAGTGTAAGTGTACTTTGTAATGTATTTTTAAGAGGTTTTTGTGCAACATTTTGTCTCTCGTAACAGTTAACCAGAGATCTGAAGTTGCGCTAACCTTACGCATGTTAAATTCGTAATAGGCGCTCTACTTTTGCTACGCACAAAGATAAACCCCTTTTCGCTGGCACGCAACAGTTAGAGTGCTACTTATAATCTAGCCCCATATTACTTGCTTAATTATAGCAGCATAAAGGATAAAAAAAATACAGTAGAAATGCATAATGCAATAGCACTTACTTGCCTTTCAAAACAGTGGCATATTTAGGTTTTGTGCTGCCCTAGGCACTTAAATTTCTGCTGCCCCCTAACAAGGGTTTTAAGCATTTTTGGCCATAATATTTTTTTGGGCCAAGGAGTAACATAAATATTTTTTTAAAAAAATTGTGGCATTTCCAAAGTAAATGTTCACAAGAACTTACAACAAACTTGCATACAAACAGACATAGGCACAAACACACACACTAAAACACACAGAGTTATACATATACACATACACACAAACACATATGCACATACACACACATAAACACATGCACACACACTCGTGCAATAAATATAAAAACCCCAAACACAGATTTCTTGATACAATACTTCCCCAAACTACGAAGTGTGAAAGCAAACAGAACTAAGGGCAATAGCTAGCTAAATAAATGAAAGGTTAAGAGTTTCCTCTAAACTGTATGCTCCATGGGCAGAGTCTTATTATACCCTCCTGGAATGTAAGATCTTGGGCAAAATCTCTTATTATATACCTGCATAATAATTCTAAAATAACTTTAAGCTTCTTACAAATATAGCCATAAAAAAGTGCTGCCCTCTTCCAATGTGTTGCCCTAGGCAAGTGCCTTGTTTGTCTAGACCAAAATGTGCCCCTGTTTCAAATTAATTTGTTCTGATAACTTTGCTTTAATTTTCTTGTTCTCTAAATCAGATGAGAATCATCAGCCAATCACAGACTCATACACCTAGAAGTGACCTTCTTGCTTTACAGAAAGGATACCAAGTGAACAAAGTAAATTTGATAAAGGAAGTAAAATGTTTTTTTGTTTTGTTTTTATTCCATGCTCTGTCTGAATCAGTTTTTTTTTAAAACTTTCCAAATTACTTCTGCTATTACATTTGCTTCATTCTCTTGATATTTTTTGTTGAAGGAGCAGTAATGCACTATTGGGAGCTAGCTGTACCATCCTGTGAGCCAATTACAAGAAGCAGATATGTGCATCCACCAATCAGCAGCTAGCTCCCACTAGTTCATTGCTGTTTCTGAGAATACCTTGGTACTAGTTTCAACAAACTATATATGTATACACAGAACATTGTGCTTGATGGGTGGCATTATACAGTTTCTGGGTGGGAGCATTTTCTGCTATTCAAAGCACAAATTAATTGCATAATTTAACATAAATTTATGTAATGAAAATTTGAGCAATAAACATTGAAATATATGAATATTAGTTCATATTAGCTTATTTCTGGCTAACATTTTAGCTGGGTGGTCAGTATATATATATATATATATACTAAACATAAAAATATGATCTTTTTGTACTTTAAATTGCCTGTGATAAAAGACTTGTCTTTTCCATTTGATATGAAATGTGTGAAACATATTTCTATCAGTATCAGTACCATGTTGCATTCTGAATGTGCATATATAAAGGGAGAATTTCTGCTTTATTTCATAACGTGCCAAGGAAGTGGCCCAAGTGATCTTGGAAGCTGAACTTTAATTCATCTCAGTTACTTATTAAATGCATCATCTTGACTAAACTTTCTGTGATGGTAATTCATGGAAAACAGCATCAGTGAAATACTAGGACTTAAGGTAATTCTCACTGTGACTATACAGCATATTTTATAATTATACACATTTCTGAACAATGGTTTACTTTACATAAGAACCATTTAAAGGGACATAACCCAAAAATGTTTTTTTTCATGATTTAGGTGGAACATACCATTTTAAAGTACTTTCCAGTTGACTTCTATTATCAAATCTGCTTCATTCTCTTTGTATCATTTGTTGAAGGAGCACCATTGCACTACTATTTTTTGGAGCAAAGGATAACAAGAGAGGAAAGCACATTAAATAATAGAAGTAAATTGGAAAGTTGTATAAAATTGCATGCTCTTTCTGAATCATGAAAGAAAAAAATTGTGTTTCATGTCCCTTTAAGACAAACAAAATATTTTACAAAAAAGTTCAGTGAACAGTTCTGTTACTTCAAAGGGACAGTAAAGACAAAATTAAACACTCATGATACAGATAGAACTTGAAATTTTGAACAATTTTCGAATTTGCTTCTTTTGTAAGATTTGCTTTGTTCTTTGGGTATCCTTTGTTGAGTAGCATACATAGGTAGGCTTAGGAGCAGCAATTCACCCCTAGAAGCAACAAATAAAAAAAGTAAAATTTCTAATGCTACTAAATAGTTTGTACTCAAGGAAAACAATATATTTATAAAAAATCTCCAATGAGATCATAAATTAATTAATCAAGGGTATATATATATATATTACTGGAGTGTCCTCTCACAGATATCTTATTCAGTCTTCATGTAGTATGCTTCCTGATTGGATCAATCTGCTGCTGCTCTGCTATTCACAGGTGCGGGTAACTCTTTGCTTTTGGCTGCTCTGCTATTCACAGGTGCGGGTAACTCTTTGCTTTTGGCTGCTCTGCTACTCACAGGTGCGGGTAACTCTTTGCTTTTGGCTGCTCTGCTACTCACAGGTGCGGGTAACTCTTTGCTTTTGGCTGCTCTGCTACTCACAGGTGCGGGTAACTCTTTGCTTTTGGCTGTTCTGCTATTCACAGGTGCGGGTAACTCTTTGCTTTTGGCTGTTCTGCTATTCACAGGTGCGGGTAACTCTTTGCTTTTGGCTGCTCTGCTACTCACAGGTGCGGGTAACTCTTTGCTTTTGGCTGCTCTGCTACTCACAGGTGCGGGTAACTCTTTGCTTTTGGCTGCTCTGCTACTCACAGGTGCGGGTAACTCTTTGCTTTTGGCTGCTCTGCTATTCACAGGTGTGGGTAACTCTTTGCTTTTGGCTGCTCTGCTACTCACAGGTGCGGGTAACTCTTTGCTTTTGGCTGCTCTGCTACTCACAGGTGCGGGTAACTCTTTGCTTTTGGCTGCTCTGCTATTCACAGGTGCGGGTAACTCTTTGCTTTTGGCTGCTCTGCTACTCACAGGTGCGGGTAACTCTTTGCTTTTGGCTGCTCTGCTACTCACAGGTGCGGGTAACTCTTTGCTTTTGGCTGCTCTGCTACTCACAGGTGCGGGTAACTCTTTGCTTTTGGCTGCTCTGCTACTCACAGGTGCGGGTAACTCTTTGCTTTTGGCTGCTCTGCTACTCACGGTAACTCTTTGCTTTTGGCTGCTCTGCTACTCACAGGTGCGGATAACACATATCTGGATAAAAGACAAAAAAAAAGAATGAAAAAGAGTACAAAGCCACTTTAATTGTAGTATCAAAAACAACACTTTAATAGATTAAAAAGAGAAACATTCACGCTTTACAACCTCAATCAATGTATATATAGCACCTAAAGCACAGTGCTGAGGTCACTGTCATATCACTCCAAGAGTACATCTCTCCTCACACAGGAGGCGTCACTGTCCCTCTTAAACACTTCACACGTGCAAGGATACGGCTCACCGGTGGCTCCTCTCTGTTATTGTGCAGTTATTATTCGAAGAAACAAACACCCATACTCCCCCTGTTCCAACTGCCGGCACCAAGAACAAGACAGGAAGCGTGTCAGGATGGGCTTGGCCTAATGCATTTAGTAAGACCCTTCCTACTTTGTCAGAGGCTGCCTATCATAATGTTAACATCCCTTTTTTATGAACAGTGCTTAGTCATATGTTCAATGCAATATAACACACAGATTATTATCTAAAAGTTACAATTAAGTATTTATTACACATGAAATTGTTGCTTTATTAATATAATACAAATGTCTCAAGCTTCAATGCTTAATAACAAATTATATTTAAATAACTTTAAATATCTTAAATAGGTAAAACCATAATCTACTTAAAACATTTTATCTCTATTCACATATTAAAACAACAATTTATTTGTGCAACATTTTGTCTCTCGTAACAGTTAACCAGAGATCTGAAGTTGCGCTAACCTTACGCATGTTAAATTCGTAATAGGCACTCTACTTTTGCTACGCACAAAGATAAACCCCTTTTCGCTGGCACGCAACAGTTTGAGTGCTACTTATAATCTAGCCCCATATTACTTGCTTAATTATAGCAGCATAAAGGATAAAAAAAATACAGTAGAAATGCATAATGCAATATGACTTACTTGCCTTTCAAAACAGTGGCGTATTTAGGTTTTGTGCTGCCCTAGGCACTTAAATTTCTGCTGCCCCCTAACAACCCCCTCCAGGGTTTTAAGCATTTTTGGCCATAATATTTTTTTGGGCCAAGGAGTAACATAAATATTTTTAAAAAAAAATTGTGGTATTTCCAAAGTAAATGTTCACTAGAACTTACAACAAACTTGCATACAAACAGACATAGGCACAAACACACACACTAAAACACACAGAGTTATACATATACACATACACACAAACACATATGCACATACACACACATAAACACATGCACACACACTTGTGCAATAAATATAAAAACCCCAAACACAGATTTCTTGATACAATACTTCCCCAAACTACGAAGTGTGAAAGCAAACAGAACTAAGGGCAATAGCTAGCTAAATAAATGAAAGTTAAAGAGTTTCCTCTAAACTGTATGCTCCATGGGCAGAGTCTTATTATACCCTCCTGGAATGTAAGATCTTGGGCAAAATCTCTTATTATATACCTGCATAATAATTCTAAAATAACTTTAAGCTTCTTACAAATATAGCCATAAAAAAGTGCTGCCCTCTTCCAATGTGTTGCCCTAGGCAAGTTCCTTGTTTGTCTAGACCAAAATGTGCCCCTGTTTCAAATTAATTTGTTCTGATAACTTTGCTTTAATTTTCTTGTTCTCTAAATCAGATGAGAATCATCAGCCAATCACAGACTCATACACCTAGAAGTGACCTTCTTGCTTTACAGAAAGGATACCAAGTGAACAAAGTAAATTTGATAAAGGAAGTAAAATGTTTTTTTGTTTTGTTTTTATTCCATGCTCTGTCTGAATCAGTTATTTTTTTAAACTTTCCAAATTACTTCTGCTATTACATTTGCTTCATTCTCTTGATATTTTTTGTTGAAGGAGCAGTAATGCACTATTGGGAGCTAGCTGTACCATCCGGTGAGCTAATTACAAGAAGCAGATATGTGCATCCACCAATCAGCAGCTAGCTCCCACTAGTTCATTGCTGTTTCTGAGAATACCTTGGTACTAGTTTCAACAAACTATATATGTATACACAGAACATTGTGCTTGATGGGTGGCATTATAAAGTTTCTGGGTGGGAGCATTTTCTGCTATTCAAAGCACAAATTAATTGCATAATTTAACATAAATTTATGTAATGAAAATTTGAGCAATAAACATTGAAATTTATGAATATTAGTTCATATTAGCTTATTTCTGGCTAACATTTTAGCTGGGTGGTCAGTATATATATATATATATATATATATATATATATATATATATATATATATATATATATATATATATACTAAACATAAAAAATATGATCTTTTTGTACTTTAAATTGCCTGTGATAAAAGACTTGTCTTTTCCATTTGATATGAAATGTGTGAAACATATTTCTATCAGTATCAGTACCAATGTTGCATTCTGAATGTGCATATATAAAGGGAGAATTTCTGCTTTATTTCATAACGTGCCAAGGAAGTGGCCCAAGTGATCTTGGAAGCTGAACTTTAATTCATCTCAGTTACTTATTAAATGCATCATCTTGACTAAACTTTCTATGATGGTAATTCATGGAAAACAGCATCAGTGAAATACTAGGACTTAAGGTAATTCTCACTGTGACTATACAGCATATTTTATAATTATACACATTTCTGAACAATGGTTTACTTTACATAAGAACCATTTAAAGGGACATAACCCAAAAATGTTTTTTTTCATGATTTAGGTGGAACATACCATTTTAAAGTACTTTCCAGTTGACTTCTATTATCAAATCTGCTTCATTCTCTTGGTATCATTTGTTGAAGGAGCACCATTGCACTACTATTTTTTGGAGCAAAGGATAACAAGAGAGGAAAGCACATTAAATAATAGAAGTAAATTGGAAAGTTGTATAAAATCGCATGCTCTTTCTGAATCATGAAAGAAAAAAATTATGTTTCATGTCCCTTTAAGACAAACAAAATATTTTACAAAAAAGTTCAGTGAACAGTTCTGTTACTTCAAAGGGACAGTAAAGACAAAATTAAACACTCATGATACAGATAGAACTTGCAATTTTGAACAATTTTCGAATTTGCTTCTTTTATAAGATTTGCTTTGTTCTTTGGGTATCCTTTGTTGGGTAGCATACATAGGTAGGCTTAGGAGCAGCAATTCACCCCTAGAAGCAACAAATAAAAAAGTAAAATTTCTAATGCTACTAAATAGTTTGTACTCAAGGAAAACAATATATTTATAAAATATCTCCAATGAGATCATAAATTAATTAATCAAGGGTATATATATATATATATATATATATATATTTATATTACTGGAGTGTCCTCTCACAGATATCTTATTCAGTCTTCATGTAGTATGCTTCCTGATTGGATCAATCTGCTGCTGCTCTGCTATTCACAGGTGCGGGTAACTCTTTGCTTTTGGCTGCTCTGCTATTCACAGGTGCGGGTAACTCTTTGCTTTTGGCTGCTCTGCTACTCACAGGTGCGGGTAACTCTTTGCTTTTGGCTGCTCTGCTACTCACAGGTGCGGGTAACTCTTTGCTTTTGGCTGCTCTGCTACTCACAGGTGCGGGTAACTCTTTGCTTTTGGCTGCTCTGCTACTCACAGGTGCGGGTAACTCTTTGCTTTTGGCTGCTCTGCTACTCACATGTGCAGGTAACTCTTTGCTTTTGGCTGCTCTGCTACTCACAGGTGCGGGTAACTCTTTGCTTTTGGCTGCTCTGCTACTATCAGGTGCGGATAACACATATCTGGATAACAGACAAAAAAAAAGAATGAAAAAGAGTACAAAGCCACTTTAATTGTAGTATCAAAAACAACACTTTAATAGATTAAAAAGAGAAACATTCACGCTTTACAACCTCAATCAATGTATATATAGCACCTAAAGCACAGTGCTGAGGTCACTGTCATATCACTCCAAGAGTACATCTCTCCTCACACAGGAGGCGTCACTGTCCCTCTTAAACACTTCACACGTGCAAGGATACGGCTCACCGGTGGCTCCTCTCTGTTATTGTGCAGTTATTATTCGAAGAAACAAACACCCATACTCCGCCTGTTCCAACTGCCGGCACCAAGAACAAGACAGGAAGCGTGTCAGGATGGGCTTGGCCTAATGCATTTAGTAAGACCCTTCCTACTTTGTCAGAGGCTGCCTATCATAATGTTAACATCCCTTTTTTATGAACAGTGCTTAGTCATATGTTCAATGCAATATAACACACAGATTATTATCTAAAAGTTACAATTAAGTATTTATTACACATGAAATTGTTGCTTTATTAATATAATACAAATGTCTCAAGCTTCAATGCTTAATAACAAATTATATTTAAATAACTTTAAATATCTTAAATAGGTAAAAACCATAATCTATTCACATATTAAAACAACAATTTATTGTTATTTAAATCTTTATAAAGTTTATTAACCAACACTCATAACCTTAAAATGTCTTCTGTTCAGTGATCACCTTACAAAAAATATAATTGTTTATTCACCTTTAACAAAGGCAGCAAGATCAATCTTCCGGTGCATATCTCTTTGCTCCTTAGTGCCAAGGGTATGAATTTAAAAGTTCTCATGCTATCTTAACATTAAAGGGTAGATTTATCATAGTGCGAGCGGACATGATACAATGTAGTGTATCATGTCCGCTGCACATCGATAAATGCTGACAGCATACGCTGTCTACATTTATCATAGCACAAGCAGTTCTTGTGCCAATCAGCCGCTAGCAGGCGGTGTCAATCAACCCGATCGTATTCAATCGGGTTGATTTTTTTCCGCAGCCTCAGAGCAGGCGGACAAGTTATGGAGCATCGGTCTTAAAACCGCTGCTTCATAACGTCTGTTTCCGGCGAGCCTGAAGGAGCTTGATAAATTGGCCCCTTTGAATCTATTTCCACCTCTTAAATGATATTTTTATTATTATCATTTATTTATGAAGCGCAAGCAGATTACACAGTGCTATACAAAGAATAATAAATTAAAGGGATGCATTACATACACAAACAAGTACAATACGGGTACTTTACAGTTGTAGATGCAATAATTGAGTTATACAAAAGGCGAGGAAAGGCCTGCTCTTGAGCACAATTTATTATAAGGTATTTGTAGAGCGCAAACAGGTTCCACAGCGCTATGAACATGGGTGGTATATAAAAAATTATTACAGGGATCAAATGGGGAGAGAGGGTCCTGCCGAGAGTTGCACTGTTGTTGTCGGCTCTTTTGAAGGTGAACTACAAACCACTGGGCTCATAGGCTTACATGCTATGGGGGATAGCAGTGGAGATAGGAATGTTAGTGTAGGTTGTAAGCGTCCCAGAACAGTAGGGTCTTCAGGGAGCACTTGAAGCTTTTAAAACTAGGGCAGATTCTTGTGGAGCGAGGCAGAGAGTTCCATAAGATGGGAATCTTGAGAAATTTTGTAGACGGGAATGTGAGGAGGTAACAAGAGAGGAGGAGAGTAGGAGATCATGAGCGGAGCGAAGGGGATGGGAGGGAGAGTATCTGGAGACAAGGTCTGAGATGTAGGGGGGAGCAGTGCAATTGAGGGCTTTGTGTGTCAGAGTAAGAATGTTGTGTTTTTTAATCCTGGAGGCAAGAGGAAGCCAGTGAATGGATTGGCAGAGAGGTACGGCAGATGAAGAGCAACGTGCAAGGAAGATGAGCCTGGCAGAGGCATTCATTATGGATTGTAAAGGAGCTAGGCGGCAGCTAGGGAGACCAGAGAGGATAGAGTTGCAGTAGTCGAGGCGGGAAAGGCTGAGAGAGTGAATTAAAATCTTTGTTGTGTCTTGTGCAATCAGTAGTAGTTCACTTAAATACAAAGTGGCCTACTGGTAGAAAGGCTTTCTAACTTACAATCTAAAGGAGAGGGAAAGTACACAGAAGGTAAGGGAGAAGGGAAATAAGTCTGATTAAAGGCAGGGTAAACGGAGAGTAAGTGATGATATAGGGAAACAATAAGAAAAAAAGTGTGTGGTGAGTGAGCAAGTAAGCATTGGAAAAGTGTAACAGAATAAGGTAAAGTGTCAGTACAGAGGCTTTGAATATGGAGTAGTGTCTCTATCCTTGATCATTAGTGACAGATGCTATTTTCCTTTGACCTTGAAAGCTGCTTGGATCTTTTTGGTTACATTCTGCAAAATGTGCAGATAGTCCATGTTTCCTATATCATGACTCAATAATTATCAAATGTTTGCCATGTCTTCAGAATGTGTTTCATGCAACCTATATACTTCAACCCACACGAACAGCTCCACATATAAACAACGTATTTACTCTGGCAATTTATGTGATCCTTAATTTGAAAACTCTAAGATCCATCAGCAGTAGATAACGTTGGTTTACCTGTCAATGTGTTTACAACAATTAAAATGGATCATTCTACATCTAAAAGTACCGTTTAGATCCAATACATTTTTATTTTGGAGCCTCCTCTCAGGTTCCTCTTTCCTTAAATAGCTTGGTGCTAAAAGTGTTTTTAAATATATGTTCTCCTTAAAAATGATTTCCCCCTTAGAAGCTTTTGTATATCTGGTGATAAACAGAGGGTCTCCCTCCTTCATCTTACTTAAATAATGAAAGGACAGAAAGTTTAGACATTGGATATGTTGTTTTGAACAGCTTAGATGAGTTGCAGAGAGAATATCTACCATGCAGACCAAAAGTGTCCAGGATTGGTTCTCTAACTACCAAACTTTGAGTATAATCTGTGATGTGAGTAGGGAGCGCCCTTGTTAAACCAAATATAGTGAACTTAAACTATATATGGAAATAGAGCATAAATCAAACAGGTATTATTAAAGGGACACTGAAACCAATTTTTTTCTTTCGTAATTCAGATATAGCATGCAATTTTAAGCAACTTTCTAATTTACTCCTATTATCAATTTTTCTTAATTCTCTTGCTATCTTTATTTGAAAAAGAAGGAATCTAAGCTAACTTTAAAAAATACATCTACATGTTAGTCATGGACTAATCTTTTCTTTGAAAGCATCATTCTATCTAGCATGTATATAGTGTTTAATGTCCCTTTAAGGAGTGATCAGCCATGAGCATTTATGCTTGTGTATACTGCCCATAATCTACAATTTTAGCACTTAAAATACTGTATGTTTAGTGTGTGTGCCATAGCGACAAGCACAGGATATCTGGAAATGTTAAATAGAAGTCTTTACTTTGAAATCTTGCTGCCTTACCTAATTGTCCTATCTGACAAACACTTTCGGTCCTTCTGGACTTTATTTTTTGTTCTCTTGTTGGGGGGTCTTGCACCATGTCTTTGCATGAGGAACTCTTCTTATCTGTAGTGGTTTATATTGTAAATATGCATATGGTGTACAACTTTCCCTAGCAACCAACGCAAATAGTATAGTAAATACCGGAGCAGAACTACTTTTATTGTTTATAACTTTGCTCATGAAAAGTAGTTCCTGGATCCCTCTTTAGTGCCCCTTACAGGGATATGTTCCTTTATATCATAGCTCTCTTGTGCTCCCTCTGCTCTTCCTCCTACCCCCACCCCAGATATAATTTATATCCTCCTACAGCCTCCCAGTTACTGTGTTGTTGTCAATAGTTCCATACATTTTTACTAGATTTTAAACATGAGTAGTTGTATACTAGTCTTCAAAGACGCACATTTTTATTATTAGCAGCTGGTTTTATATTTCTTTTTGCAGTATATACTATTTGACTTATCACAAGCTGTAACATTAGTTTATAAGGGTCTCTAAGTGGTCCAAATTAAGGTTGAAAAAAATCCTATTGGCTGTTGCAATCAGCCAATAGGATTGAACTTTTATCCTATTGGCTGATCCAATCAGCCAATAGAATGCATGAAGATAGAAGATGCCGTCTGGATGAAGACTTCTGCAGGCT
Source organism: Bombina bombina (assembly GCF_027579735.1). NCBI lineage: Eukaryota > Metazoa > Chordata > Amphibia > Anura > Bombinatoridae > Bombina > Bombina bombina. Next base: position 897,069,916 of record NC_069499.1, read on the forward strand.
TGGATGAAGACTTCAGCTGCTTCGTTGAGGACTTCTCCCGGCTTCTTGGAGGATGGATGTCGGATCTTCAAAACTGTAAGTAAATCTTCCAGGGTTAGTGTTAGGATTTTTTTAAGGGTTTATTGGGTGGGTTTTAGTTTTAGATTAGGACTTGGATCTGCAAAAGAGCTAAATACCCTTTTAAGGGCAATGCCCATCCAAATGCCCTTTTCAGGGCAATGGGGAGCTTAGGTTTTTTTTATATTAGCTTTTTATTTGGTGGGTTGGTTGTGTGGGTGGTGGGTTTTACTGTTGGGGGATGTTTGTATTTTTTTTTTACAGGTAAAAGAGCTGATTACTTTGGGGCAATGCCCTGCAAAAGGCCCTTTTAAGAGCTATTTGTAGTTTATTGTAAGCTAGGGTTTTTTTTTATTTGGGGGGGGGGGTTATTTTCATAGGGCCCTTAGATTAGGTGTAATTAGTTTAAAGCTTTGATAATTTCTTTTTTATTTTTTGTAACTTAGTGTTTGTTATTTTTTGTAACTTAGTTTTTTGTAACTTTGTAATTTTTTAGTGTAGAATTAAATTATTTGAGTAGGATTAGGTGTTTAAATATATAATATAGTTATTTTAATTTGTAGTTTTATGTAATTTTAGTATAAAAGTTAGGGTAGCTTAATTATTAATGTAATATAGTTTAATGTAATTTTAGTATAAAAGTTAAGTTGGATTAATTATTAATTTAATATAGTTTAATGTAATTTTATTATAATAGTTAGGGCAGGTTAATTATTAATTTAATATAGTTTAATGTAATTTTATTAGAACAGTTAGGGTAGGTTAATTAATAGTTTAATAAAGTTTAATGTAATTTTATTATAATAGTTAGAGCAGGTTAATTATTAGTTTAATATAGTTTAATTTAAATCTAAAGATAAGTTTAAATTTATTATAAGATAGGAATGAGTTAATATTTAATATAAAGTTAGAGGGTTGTTAGGTTTAGGGATTAATAGGTTAATTTAGTTTATGGCGATGTGGGGGGCTGACGGTTCAGGGGTTAATACATTTATTTAGTTGCGGTGGGCTCCGGGATCATCAGGATAGGGGTTAATAACTTTATGTAGGTGGAGGCAGTATAGGGGGTGGCAGATTAGGGGTTAATAAGTATAATGTAGGTGGCAGCGGTGTAGGGGGCAGCAGATTAGGGGTGTTTAGACTCGGGGTATATGTTAGGTGTAAACATAACTTTTATTCTCCCATAGGAATCAATGGGATATCGGGCAGCAGCGAACAGAAGCTTTCGCTGCTTTCAGACTCCCATTGATTCCTATGGCATCCGCCACCTCCAGGACGTCGGATTGAAAACCAGGTACGCTGGGCCGGAATAGTGGCGAGCGTACCTGGTAGAAATTTGATAAGTAGCAAAAGTAGTCAGATAGTGCCGAATTTGCATTCGGAACATCTGTAGTGACATAAGCATCGATCTGTGTTGGACTGAGACCGGCGGATCATATGTTACGTCACAAAATTCTACTTTTGCCGGTCTGTAGCCTTTGATAAATAAGGAGAATCAGGCTCGCCACAATTACGCTGTGGAATTGCTGCATATTTACGGTTGACAGCTTTATAAATAGGTCCCTAAGTGCTATTGCATTGTCTTTTTATCATGTTTTTTTGATTATGCAAATCTACTGTGTTTACTGGTCCTTTAATTGTAACCTTTAGGTGATAATCTGTGAGTAACATTGTATTGGACATTGGAATAAGGATTGATCATATAAAAGGGATGTCAGCATTAATATGGGCAGCTTCTGATGAAATAGGAAGGGTTCTACAAAACACGTTAGGCTATGCCTATACTGACATACTTCCTGTCTTGTTCTTGGTGCCATCAGTTGGAACAGACAGAGTATAAGGTGTTTGTTTCTTTGAATAATAACTACACAATAACAAAGAGGAGCCACCAGTGAGCAGTATCCTTCCACGTGTGACGTGGTTGAGAGGGACAGTGATGCCTCCTATGTGGATTGAGGAGAGACAAACTCTTGGAGTGATCTGACGGTACCCTCAGCAATGTGTTTTATGGGCTATATATACCTCATGTTGATTGAGGTTGTAAAGTGTGAGTTTTCCAGTTTTTAAGCTGTAAAAGTGTTGATTTTGGTACTTCTGGAAGCTAGCTGGTGATTGTTGGCTGCACATATATGCCTCTTATCATTGACTCACCAGATATATTCAGTTAGCTCCTTAGCCTATTTAGGTTTACTCTTCAACAAAGGATACCAAGGGAACAAAGCAATTCTGATAATAGACGTACATTAAATAGTTGTTTAAAATCGCATGCTCTATCTGAATCAGGAAAGTTAAATTTTGATTTTACTGTCCCTTTCACGTTTAAATATCCACATTAAAAAGTATGTGTACAATAGAGGAATAAAATAAGCATGTACACTGACCAAAAAACTAATTTTAGATGGATTGTTGGTTACAAAAAATGTTTTATGTTTCATCTAATGTTTACTTATGGGGTGATTCGGATTTTGTTCTTGGAAAATCATTCACCCTCTTTTTCCTATGGGGAAAGTCTTCAGGACAGCAGAGGAGCAGTTGGACAAAAGTGAATGTCAATTTTGATGCTAAAGTGCCCGTTTTTTTTAATTTTTTATTAAAAACAGGGGCACTTTAATTCATCAAAATTTACATTTCACTCGTGCTGTGAAAAAAAAAACTTACCTTTTAATCTTCACAGCAGCTCCAGCTTCCTCCGGTCGTCGCAAGCCATTTCTGATGTCAGAAATGATGGATAGGTCATCCTCCAATCACGGCTTCCCCCCCAGGGGAATCAATGTCTGATTCAACGCCGTGATTGGAGGAAGTCGGATTCCTCATTTTAGACCCAGGAAGAGGCTTTGCGACGGGTGGAGAAAGCTGGAGCAGCTGTCAAGATTAAAAGGTTAGTTTTTTTTTCACAACAGGAGTGAAATGTAAATTTTGATTAATTAAAGTGCCCCTGTTTTTAATCGAATTTTTGAAAACTGGACACTTTAGCATCAAAATTGACATTCACTTTAAACTTGAAAAAGGACATGAGCATCAAAAAGTTTTCATTTTACTTCTGTTATCAGATTTACTTAATTCTCATGGTATTCTTTGTAGAACAGCATATCTATATAGGTAGAGTCCACATGTCTGGATCTCTCCATAGCAACAAACACTGCTATTTAGTGCTTTGCACATGTAAAAAAGTGTTAAAGTATTCATGTAAAACTGCTGCCATATAGTTCTCTAGAAATGTGCACACAATCCTGCCAACCTGCATTTTTAACAAGCGATACAAAAAGAAAAACGTAAATTTGATCAAAGAAATTGATAAGGAAGGATTTTTAAAAAGATATGCTAAATCATGGGAAAAAAAAATCATGCTGCTTTAATTGCTGATGGATGCTTTGACTTATTTCCCTTTAAGTAACTGAATTGAAAATCAAATCCTTTGCAATCTTTGACATTATAATGTTAACCCAAATTACAAGGTTTTAGAAAGGATACCAAGAGAACGCTGGATACAAATAGAAGAAAAATAAATAGATATATGTATAAAAATATATTAGACTTGTGCAGCCACCAAAATTTGTTTCTTACAAATTTTCGTAACGAACATTCAGGGAAATTTGTTGTGAAGAAAAGTTCACCTGTAGCTCATTCTTACATTCAGTGCGCTGGGGAGCTGTACAGACCCAGTCCTCTTCTTTACAGAGCCCTGACAGCACTAATAGGAGGCTTAGCGCATCCGGCTACCAATGCCTGCACTAAAGGACCTTCTCCATTAGCACAGACCCTGGGAGTCATTGCGCTAAGCCTCCTTTTAGCACGACCGGGGCTCTGTGAAGAAGAAGACTAGGTTAGCACAGTTCTATAGAGTGCTGAATGTAGGTAATTAACCCTTAAACATTTTTGTAAAGGAAACGGATAAATCCTGACAAATTTCATTAGTATTTTTTTTGTTTTCTTTATATTTTTCGTTGGTGCATTAATTTGGACATTTGTTTCATTAAAACAAAACAAATATCACATTTTCGTTATGAATTTACATTTGTAACTAAATGAGTGCACATCACACAAACACACACACACACACACATATATATATATACATATATATATAGCACAATAATTTACTAGCTGAGAAAACGATGGATTGCTATTGAACAGAGTACATCTGAAGCCTTTCCCACTTGCTGGAAAGCCTTACAGTAAACCAGTTTTAACCACAAGCTTTTATTTACATGCAGTTGTTTGTTCATTTATTTATTAACCCCTTGAGTGCTAACGACGGCTCTGAGCCGTCGCAGAGTTTCCCATTCAGGTGCCAACAATGGCTCAGAGCCGTCACTAGCACTCTCCCACCTTGAGGGAGATCTGGGGACCCCCACCCACTCCTACTCCGGCTTCACGTTTTCTGTGGTGATGTCACATGCAATGATGTGATGAAGTCACTGCGCAACTTTATTTAAAACAGACAATGACAAGTATAGGGAAAGGGGGCATGCTGCTTAGAAGCCTGTATGTAAAAATTTAAAATGTAAAAACCCTCAAATAAGCTTAGCACCCAGGTGGGAAAGTGCTTAGCACTCAAAGGGTTAAAGGGACCACTCATTTATAGTTTACAAAAAATTAGTTGCTTTTTACATTTTTCTGAATCCCAAAACACATCTCTTTAAGATACTATAACAAAAAGTTACAAATTGGAATATTTAAATTCTTCATTTTGGTGAGGTACCGACCTGCATTACAATTAAACAATTATATGGAAAAAAATGTGCAGGGTTTTCAGATGTAACATTGGTTTTACCCATGCGCAAAAAAACACACTGACATTCTCCTGACATATTGCATGAGTTTAGAACGCAACCTCACAAAACAAATAAAAATTTTTGGTCAATCCTGTATTAGGGCCATATATGACTCTGAATATTGAACATTAAAATAACAAATTTTCTTCTAATTAGTATACTTGGTCAATAAAAAAAAAATGTGTATATGACATAAGCAGTTGCTGTGTACGAACAGGGGATTCCTAATTTAGTAGCGACACCTACATACAACGTCACTCACTGAATTTAAACTGCACTGGACCACCCATGCAGCCACCCTGGCAATTGCAACAAACTAGGACCCTTGATAAACACTGTCACACATGTACACAATCCAACATAAAAAAGAAAATGTAGGATCTTTTGCGCTTGAGAAACGATAGAAACTATACATAGATTAACAAAATAAATATAAATAGCGCAAATAGAGTAAATAGATTTTACAAAAAAACATTTGTGTATCAAAAAACATTTGTGTATAAGATATCCCAAAAGTGAGAACAAGTAAAAGAAAGAGAGAGAGAGAGAGAGAGAGAGAGAGAGAGAGAGAGAGAGAAAGAGAGAGAGAGTTTGCATTAACTAACCTTGGAAGAGATCTGTATCCCATCTAGCATTAATGTAATTTGGGTTCTTTTGTTCTCAGATAAAGAATCCACTTAGCCTCTCTGTGGAGTAGTTTTTTTTAAACCTATCACTTCTTCTGAGATCTTTAGGTATATGATCTATAGTTTGGAATTGTACAGCATTTAGAGGATGTTGATGCTTAGAAAAATGTTTTGCAACTCTAGTCTTGAGGAGATCACACTGTATATAATTATCATTATTATTATTATTATTATACTTTATTTATGAAGCGCCAAAATATTCTGTGAAATAAATTAATTTATTATTGAGTTGGGTGGTAGGCTTCCCTGAACAGAAAAGTCTTCAGGGAACATTTAAAGGAAGAAAGATTAGTGCAAAGCCTGACAGCATGAGGAGAGTGTTCCAGAGGGTAGGTGCTGCACGACAGAAGTCCTGCAGTCTAACATGGGAAGAGGTGATAGTTGCGGATGCAAGGAGCAGGTCATTGTTGGATCTTAGTGGACGGGCTGGAGTATACGTGTGTATTAGAGAGGATAAGTAGAGGGGAGCGGCTTTGTATGTAAGGGTGAGAATTTTGAATTGAATTCTGCTGTGAATGGGGAGCTAATGAAGGGACTCACAGAGAGGTGCAGCAGATACAGATTGACGGGAAAGGTGGATCAGCATGGCAGAGGCATTTAGGATGGATTGAAGGGGGGAGAGGCGGGAAAGAGGAAGGCCAGTGAGTAGGTTATTGCAGTAGTCAAGGCGGGAGATAACAAGGGAGTGGATTATTTGCTTTGTGGTGTCAGCACTCAGAAAAGGGCAAATTTTGGAAATATTGTGTGGATGGTTGCGGCAGGATGTAGAAAGTGATTGGATATGGGGGACGAAGGATAGATTTGAGTCAATTGTGACTCCGAGGCAGCGGACTTGGGGCAATGGAGAAATGGTTACTTGGGGCGATGGAGAAATGGTGATGCCATTACAGGGATAGAGAAGTCAGAAGTCGGCGTAGAGCTTGAGGGGGGATAAGAAGGAACTCAGTCTTGGACATGTTAATCTTTAGGTGGTGAGAGGTCATCGAGGAAGAAATACCAGATAAGCAGTCGCTGACATGAGAAAGGACAGAGGGAGAGAGAGCAGGGGTGGAGAGGTAGATCTGGGTGTCATCAGCATAGAGGTGATATTTGAAGCCATAACTGTTGATAAGTTTACCCAGGGAAGAAGTATAGATGGAGAAGAGTAGAGGACCCAGAACAGATCCTTGAGGTACTCCAACAGACAGAGGCATAGGAGAGGAGGAGTCGCCAGCAAATGACACAGAAAAAGACCTGTGAGAAAGATAGGAGTGAATCCAGGAAAGAGCAGTGTCACAGAGGCCAAAAGAGCTAAGGGTGGTCAACTCTGTCGAAGGCAACTGAAAGCTCAAGTAAGATGAGTATAGAGTAGTGGCCAATATTTTTAACAGAGAGAAGATCGTTTGTAACCTTAGTAAGGGCAGTCTAAGTTGAGTGTTTTGGGCAGAATCCGGATTGCAGTGGGTCAAGCAAGGAGTTGGCGGACAGGAAGTGGGTTAGATGATTGTAAACTAGCTTTTCAAGGATTTTTGATGTTAGTGGAAGCGGTTATTTGGGGCGGTAGCTTTCAGGAGAATTAGGGTCGAGGTAGGCTTTTTTGAGTATGGGAGTGACTTTTGCATGTTTGAAAGAAGATAGGAATGTGCTGGTAGAGAGAGATAGGCTGAAGATGTTGGTAAGAGCAGGAGTGAGGGTGGAAGATATGGAGGGTATTAGATGGGAAGGGATAGGGTCGAGCGGGCAGGTAGTGAGGCCTGAGGAAGATAGTAAGGAAGAAACTTTATTCTCAGTGGCTGGATGGAAGATACAGAGGGTGGCAGAGGAAGTAATTGGGTCTGTTGTTGGAATATTGCAGGTTGGTGTTGGGATGTTGCTTCAGATAGTACGTGTTTTGTTTAAAAAGTAGTATGCCAGGTCTTGAGCACTAAACACAGATGGGGGTGGTGGAGCAGATGGGTAGACAAGAGAGTTAAAGGTGGAGAAGAGTTGTTTAGGGTTTGAGGAAAAAGTAGATATGAGAAAAGAGTAGTAGGTTTGCTTGGCTAAGTGAAGGGAAGAAGTGTATGAACGAAGAATAAACGTATAGTGTATGAAATCAGGTTCAGGGTGTGTTTTCCTCCAGACATGCTCAGCAGTATGGGAGCATTTTTGCAAATAGCATGTTTGCTGAGCATGCCAGGACTGTAACTGACGACGTGGTGTTTTGCACAGCTGGGGAGGGGCAAGTGTGTCTAATGCAGAGGAGAGAGTTTTGTTATAGTGGGCTGTAGCGAGATCAGGGCAGGTTATAGTGGAAGTGTGAGGGAGGAGATTTTGAATGATTTTTGAAAATTGGAGCGGATCCACAGCAGGGGCGGTATGGAGAAGTGGATTTAGCTGTTGCATTAATATTATAGGTGACCAGGTGATGGTCAGAAATGGGAAAAGGGTGACAGGTAGTGTCAGATATAGAGCAGAGCTAGGAAAATACCAGGTCGATGGAGTGTCCATCACAGTGAGTCGGGAATAGGGTGGATTGTGAGAGATCAAAGGAGGATGTGAGTGAAAGAAGTTTAGAGGCAGCAGGGGCAGATAGGTTGTCAATGGGAATGTTGAAGTCCCCAAGAATTAGGGTTGGTATATTTGAAGAGCAAAAGTGAGGAAGCCAGGCGGCGAGGTTGTGAAAGAATTGGGAGGTCGGTCCAAGAGGGCGATAGATGACTGCCACTTATTATTAAGATGTTCCCTTACACTATCTTTGAGCATATGACTAGAACAGACCATATAATCATTTGATTTGACATGCTTTACAAGGGATTAGATAATATATTTCAAGGTACAGTCCAATCTAAATCTAATTCTAAAGCTCTGCCTAATAATTGTTGATTTAAACTCCCACACTTCCTTAAAGCAACCTTTTTGTTATCCAACATTCCTTGGTAGTTGCAGTTTTGCTATTGTAGACAAATTCTATTACCTGGTCACCAAATCAATTTTTGGGGTCTATCTTAGGGATTAATCTACAGCCCTTAGACAATGATTTTTTTAATACCAGGTTTGTGTGTAGAATATTTAAATGAACCTTAATGATGTTAACTATTTGATTAAATTGTTCATTATACTTTGCTATAAAATTGATTTTATTATAAACCTGTTTGCATTTTTTCCTATTTTTCCAATCCTTTCCAAGTAATTTGTTCTGTTCCATTTCCCTAACCTGTTGTCTTAAAGGTACATGAAACCCAAAACATTTCTTTCATAATTTAGATAGAGAATGCAATTGTAAACAACTTTCTAATTTACTTCTATTATCTAATCTGTTTCATTCTCTTGGTATAATTTGTTCAAGGAGCAGCAATGCACTAATGGTTTCTAACTGAACACATGGGTGAGCCAATCACAATCTATACATATATATATACTGTATATATATATATATATATATATATATATATATATATATATATATATATATATGTATATATATATATATATATATTTGCAGCTACCAATCAACAGCTAGAACCTAGGTTCTCTGCTGCTCCTGAGCTTGCCTAGATAAACCTTTCAGCAAATGATAACAAGAGAAGGAAGCAAATTAAATAATAGAAGTAAATGAAAAGTTGTTTAAAATTGTATTCTCTATCTGAATCATAAAAGAAAAAATTGGGTTTCATGTCCCTTTAAGGCATCTAATGTTTGCTTATTGTATCCTCTCTCAATAAGACTTTCTACCAATTGGGCTGAACGTTTGTCATAGGCTGCAAGTGTGGTACAATTGCTTCTTAGACGTATGGGTTGACCCTTAGGTATACCTTTCTTTACAAAACAGTCACACAAAAAGATAAAACTCTACCTACCAAATCAATTAAAGGTAAACAATAAATAAATATTAATACGTTTTTACATTAAACCCAACAAATGCACATGCGCACTATACTGATAATGCCCCTGTGCAAATTGCATAGAGCGACATATACACATATCATTATAATTTTGGAGCACAGCAGGTTAATAGCACATGTCATCTATAAGAGGGCTAAATCAACATAGAGACACTGTATCCAGTAAAGCAATCAATAAACCCTAATGTTATTATTTTGTTTGTCTTTAATTGTGTCCATTTTATTTTTTAATTAGATTAATGAGGCAAATAACAATTTTGTGTTGTTTTCAGGAGGCAAAAATGTTGTGTCTTTCTGTTTGTCTCTCTGCTTCTCTATCTATGCAATTTAACTGTAATTTGTCGTCATTTAAACAGTAAATGCGTTGGGCGTTATGATGTATCCAAAGCAAAAATTAGTCTTAAAATATGTAAATGTATTATAAAAACCCAGTGGAAGTTAGAAAGCTAACAATTTTCAAAATAATTTTACAGCAAGGGGGGGACAAAAGAAATAATTAAATATATTGAAAATGTTTTAACTACACATAATTAAAAATTGTATATTGCAATCTCATACTGTTTAATATCCATTTAAAATATGCTTAAAGAGACAGTAAAGTCAAAATTAAACTTTCATGATTCAGATAGAGCATGCAATTTTAAACAACTTTCCAATTTACTTCTGTTATCAAATTTGTTTTGTTCTTTTGGTATCTTTTATTTAAGAGTAAATCTTGGTAGGCTCATAAGTGCTCAGGAGTGTGCACGCTTCTTTAGTATTCTATGGCATCAGTGTTTTGCAACATTATATGTAGCTTTGTTATACAATGTTGCATATGGATATTATGTCCCTTTAACATACCTTGCTCAAATACACATTTAATTTGATGCTTGAGCATAAATATAAACCATGATGTACCACTAATAGGGATGGGCGAATGTTTCGCAACATTCGAAAAACGGCACGAATTTTAACACATTCGTTCATTTGAATCGAATTTCGAATGTATACATAACATTCTAACATTCGATTTTCGAATGTTCAGTTTCGAATTTTATGATTACATTCAAAAATATTATTTTCGAAAAATTTGAATTGAGATTGTAATAGTATTTCTAATGCTTTTTCTTTAAATGTAATATTCGAATTATGCAATATTCGAATTCGAAATTTTTTAATTTATATGTTTGTAATAGTATTTCTAATGCTTTCTTTAAATGTAATATTCAAATTATGCAATATTCTATATAGAAACATTTGAAATTATATATTTGTATCTATTATGTATAAATTTACTAGAATCCCGACCTGCCACATGAACTATTGAACTTCTGAATAGTATTTGTTAAATAGAATGTTCAATTCGAAATTTCGAATGTGGACATTCGATATAATTATAAACATTCAAATTCGAAAGTGACATTCGAAAACTGTAAATAACATTCGATTATAGAATTTTTAAGAATATTCGCTCTTATCAACATTCGGATTTATAATTCGAATTTCGGTGATAACATTCATTCTACATTCGAAATTCGAACATTTACACATTCGCCCATCCCTAACCACTACATAACAATAAAGAAAATGCGTAACCTACCCTTCATTTTAAGTCTCTTATTCTCTGGAATGAATATGTCATTGCTGAAAGATTTTAGATTTGTGTTTTTGTTTTTAATTTTATGTTACAGCAGGTATTAATAGCTGTATGGCAAATATCCTCTGGGCAGTATTTATTGTGCAATTCAGTATTACATTATGCTCATTATAGGTATTTTGAATATTGAATGTCTATTTTATCAGATAAAAAAAAAATTACATGTATCTGCATTCTGCTACTTAAAATGGGAACAATAAAACACACAAGGCTAATAATGTGCTATGTATTTATATAAGTGATCTTCACTATATCATATGTGAAATCAGTAGGGCTATGTTTCAGAGGATATGATATGCTTATTTATTAAGATACACATATATGAAAAATAAAATCATCCTAAACAAACTTGACAAGAATTTTAGAAAATGTTCTATTTATCTATCTATCTATCTATCTATCTATCTATCTATCTATCTATCTATCATCTATCTATGTGTCTCACTCTATATGTGTTTTATACTAAAAAATTAAGCTAAAACTGGTCTATATTTGCACACTATACTCCTTATAATCCTTATAGACAAAAAGTATCATGTATTAGACATTTCCACCTTCTAAAAATGCTGTGCATAGCCTGGAACTCCATTTTGAATCAAACAATGTTTGCTGGTTAAAAAAAAACCCAAAAAAAACATGCACAATGGCAGCCCAGGAAATGAAAAAAAAATTGATACCAATTCAAGGACTTTATCTTAGGCTTGTAAAAGACATGAAAATATTAAAATTAAATTTACTAGGTTAAGATATTGACTAGTATTTATTTCTGTTTCACTTTTATTGGCATTTAAAGGGACACTGAACCCAAAAATTTTCTTTCGTGATTCAGATTGAGCATGAAATTTTAAGCAACTTTCTAATTTACTCCTATTATCAAATTTTCTTCATTCTCTTGGTATCTTTATTTGAAATGCAAGAATGTAAGTTTAGATGCTGGCCCCTGGGTTGTCCTTGCTGATTGGTGGATAAATTCATCCACCAATAAAAAAGTGCTGTCCAGAGTACTGAAACCAAAAAAAAAAGCTTAGATGCCTTCTTTTTCAAATAATGATAGCAAGAGAACAAAGAAAAATTGATAATAGGAGTAAATTAGAAAGTTGCTTAAAATTGCATGCTCTTTCTGAATTACAAAAGAAAACATTTGAGTTCAGTGTCCCTTTAATGTTTTACATGGCACAGCATAATTTTTTAAAAAAAATGTACTTAATATTTTTTAAACAAAAATATATTTTTGACTGCTGGCAATGCCACTCTTTCAAATGCATGATAGATTTTTTGAGAATGGCCCCTTAAGCTCCAGCCAAATAATCTTCTGTTTTCAGTCATTCACTAAATAGTAGCCATGTGAATTTGTCCAGTTCCTAAAAGAAATCTGCTGTTGCTGATTTTTTTTTTTATTTTTTTTTTATATAGGCTCTATTTCAGCAACTATCTCAGCTCTAACACCATGTTTGTTAATTTGCATTTAGCAATTGTGAAAGTAAAGCAATTACACTTGCAATGCATAATTACACATATTCTACGCATTCACTTTTTTTTCAGAGAAGGTCTATCTTGCATTCTTTTCATTATTTATATGTTTGCAGGTTGATTTCATCCTTTTGATGTTTAGTTTATTCCTAATGTTTAGAACATTTTCTTCTTAAAGGTTCAAAATAAAACTTTTTTTCAGGCTTCACCAAACAGCTACAAACTGATTTGTTTAATGTTTTTTTTTTTTCTCATCAAAGCACTATCCACTTGTGTGTTAATTGTAAAGTCCAAAAAGGTATCTCTTTGAACAAAAAAAAAAAATAAGAATGAATTATTTGACATTGATTTGTAATCCAGAGTCACTTTTATCTTCCCCTTGAGATGTACTGATTTCCATAATGTTTTAACTAGCGTTTGTTTCGAGGAAAGAACTTCAGATCTCTGAGTTCTGAATGTGTTACAATGCTAGAGTCAAGAATATAAAAGAAAAAAATTGACTGTGAGGATATGAGAAACAGAATTTAGTACCATGTGCAGAGTGTTCTTACAACTTTTTTTTATACAGTCTCTCTCTTACCTAAAGTTCAGTTGAACTTTAACATAATTTTTCTATAAATTACTTTTTTTTATTTTTTCTGTAATTAAACAATTTAACTGCATTCTATATTTTAGTAGTGTTTTGCATTGGATTATGTATCTTAATTACAGATAGATCATTTAAATGATATTTAAAGGTTATATTTATTTGTTTAAAGATATAAGGAATAAGGCAATTGCAGATTTAAGGAATGGTTGAATAGTTTGCCACTGCCATTAATAAAATAACAAATAATAGAAGCATATGTTAATTCATAATGATTATTGAATGTTTGATGAACACCTGACAGCTACATTTTGCAAACATTAAAATGTAGATTTTAAATTAGATCAATTTAAGTATAAGGGAATTGGCATATGAATGTTACATGAATATAGTTGCAAATTATATTCAATAATTAAATGATAACATACATGTAATAGAATTGTATAAATGGTAAACATAGGAGCATACAATCAACTATTTGAAATGATAGGCAATAACATATTATATATGTATATATATATATATATATATATATATATATATATATATATATATACACAGTATATATATATATATATATATATATATATATATACACAAAGATATGTAAAGCTAGATTGAGGAAAGAAAGATATGGATGATTGGCAAATAGAGTTAGAGGTCAGTGTCAGTTATGGTTATTTGCTTTTTAGATAGTGTGGTGAGTACAGTTTAGTCAAGTTTACAAGACAAAGGGCCTAGTAAAGGCCTGAAATGTTGTATTTTTGTTTTCTGTGGACCCCATGTAAAGAATAAAGGTCTTTTTGTTTTGCCATATTGGAGGCTGGAGTCCCTGTGTTGCTGTTTAGATTAATTGCTGTCTGTTTAGATAAATTGCTGTTTAGGGTGCAGTTAAATAGCTTTTTGGGGATTTGCTGATTAGGGCCCTGGGGTAGAAGCCATTAGGGTTTACTCTTTTTGAAGGGCTTGGTCAGCAGTTAGGGTTAGTTACAGTTACATTTTGTTTGAGAAAGCTCTTCTCCTCATAGCCTATTGTTTAGAAGATTCAGGACTACACTGCTGTAAAGAAAAAAGGATAGGAAGGAAAACAAAGGGAGGGAGGAAGGAAGAAAGGAAGAACCAATGAAAGGAAGAAGGAAAAGAAAGAAAGAAAGAAAGAAAGAAAGAAAGAAAGAAAGAAAGAAAGAAAGAAAAAATATATGAATGTAAGTTCCTGTTCTAATAGAAGTAATAGAAGTTAATTGGTAAGTCATCATTCCTTTAAGTAAAGGTACATTTTTATTATATAAAATGGATTTTTACTTATACAGTGTAGGAAAAAATAATATGGAACAACAAGGGAATCTAACAAATGCCATTGCTGTAGGGGAAAAAATACAATTGTGATATTAAATGAAACTTTGCCTCTACAAACTTCTAATAAGATTAAATTAAATTGGATACAAAAACTTTAGAGCTATAATTGTTTAACAGCTTAAGGCTTCTAAATTAAATGTCCATTCATTTTGCTGTGTGAATAAATATATACAAACAGTAAAAATTCTCATTTCTACAACATTCATTAGAAAAAAAGTTGTACTTACTTCTTCCTCTTTTTTTAAAATGGCCCTGTGGTCAGAAATATTATTTTCCTTCTCACCTTTTGCATGCAGGCAATCATTCTCTAAACATAATTATAGCTATTCGTGTTCATAGACGGATGTACTCTTAACAGTTTGGCTAAATTACTAAACTGGGAGTTATAATGCATTCAATTAAACATTTCAGCTGAAAAAATTATCTTAGGCAATAAATGGTGATAGTTTGTGGCTTTAGGCCCTGGATTTAGTGGTGAAAACATCTTTTTCTCCAGTTAAGTTAAATTGTAAGTGTTGAACGAAAAATGCAACATCAGCTTTAAATATATAACAAGCTGCCTTTGCTTAGAATAAAGTTTTATTCTTTAGCTTAATTGCTAATTTGGGACTGTTATAAACTGTCTGCGAAAGCATTTTTTTAACATTGGCATCTACAGTATATTTTTAAGGTTGCAAAGAAAACTTCTATATAATGTGATCTAGTAATATTGTTAGTAAGATTTTATGTTTGACAAAACAGGTGCTCGAGTAACATTTATAAAACGGAGTGCGATAACTCCCAAAGTTCATAACTGTTAGATTTTTTTGCATGAAAAAAAATACTTTAATGAGAAGATCTAAAAGTTTGCTTTAAAGGGTTGTGTACTCAGAAATGTTTTGTCATTTATATGAAAGTGCAGCATTTAAACATGATGAAAATATTTTTGCATGAAAATGTTATGTAAAGATTGTTGATATTTATGTTTAAATCTTTTTTATTGGGTTTTATAAATACAAAAAGAATTTGTAAAACAGTGAAAACAGTAACATTACTATCCCTCTTTTCCCTCATCTCCATCTGAGAATTATCTAGAAAACATATTTCCAGTAGCGCCCTACTCATGATTCTGTGTTCCTAGGACGACAGATCCAGAGTTGGTCTTTTTATAACTTCCCAACTTAGGCAATTCAGAGTTTGGAGCAGCCTCTGTAGGTAACATGACTAACTCCAATAGTCCTGGTCTTTTTAACATGTTAGTTCTCAGAGTCTTTGCTGATGAGTGCCTCTGTCCCCAGTATGTAGTCCACTGAGCGATTAAGATTGTTGATATTTAAAGGTAAATTAAACTCAAAACTGTATTGCCCTAAAAAATATTTAATTATACAAAGTAAAATAAAAAATACAATTACATTATTTATTTTGCCTGGTTTATATTTAATTAAAAACCCACAATTGTAGGTTCCCTTTACACCATTCTGTGATATTTAAAACCCTGACCCTCTTAAATGCTGCAGAATGATTGCTTGATTTGTGCAGGAGCTCACTCATATTTGTCCCTATATGACCACAACCAAGGATATGATATAAACAATGCTAAAGGATTTTCAAGGAGTTTGTCCCTGAACTGCATAACAATTAAAGTTAGAAGTTGAACTAATTGCATCTCATATTTGAATTTTGTGAATACACTTAGGACGTTAAACCGTTTTTTCCTTTGTGTAAAAATTTAGCTAAATCATGAAATAAGTGACATACCAGTATCTGTATTTTCTGTGCAAATCCATATATAACTAATTGGAAATTATTGATATGACATAATAAACACACATACACACAACACACAAACACACACATACATACAGATATGTAATGAAGTACTTTGTACTTTCTTAATGTCTTATTATTCCTGTCTTTCAATTACCAAAGACTTCAAGCACAACACAGTAATCTCAATGAATATTTTGATAGTGAAAATATTATGACAAAAGCAAAGTAGAACTGATAACAAGTAATAGTTATTATTAGTTTACCAGTTAATTATATCCCTCCTTTAATGAATATATTTAGAGTCAAACAGTATCTACCAAAACATTATTTATTATTAAATTTGATAAATACATAGTATTTAAATTAATATTATGGTATGGGATGAATTGTTTTCATTATAATTATATTATTTTATCTTCAGTTATGGTTGACTGTATCTTTCTTTTAAAATTTTCTTATCAAAACTGCTGAATTAAAATATTTTTTTGGATTTAGCTGTGCCTGACAACAATTTGCTTGATTTGTTTTGAGAAAGGACTTTACTTCATTATGTACTCTATCCAGTAATCAAGGAGTTAACCATTGTGAATATCCTAGATATACTTTAAAGGGTCAAAGTACACAAGGGGTTCTGTGTGTGTAGCGCTCGGTTCACTCCCAGCGTAATTGCTGCAGGGGGTGGAGAAACAAATCCTCCTGTCGGCTCAATGGAGAGTGGGTGCAAATATGGAAAGTCCTGTTATGCGGCCCCAAATTAAGTCTGCCAACTTAATAGTAAATACAAATAGATCCAGTAGAGAGGCGCACCACAGAGTCAATCACTCCAAAGTAAAAATAACTGTTAGTTTATTTCGGCACATCGTTAAAAGCATATAACAGGGCACACAGGCCCAACAGGCTCACAGGTAAAAACACAACACAGGTGTGTCAGATAGTTACGCAGACATCTTTCGTGAGCATGCTCACTTGTTCACTGCATATGGGACTAATCTGACACACCTTTAGTTAAACCACAGATTTAAAGACACAGTGTAGATGTTAAAGTGGTACAAGTTAACATTGGACTTTAAATAGTATACTTTTATTTCTTAATACTTTAAATAAATGGAGAGATCAATAAATCAAAAATAGTCTTGTAGCTGTCCTTTAACCATATAAATTGTTGAAGTTAAGACATATAGTGCTAAGGTTGCAATTGTTGCATTTTAACAATTATAAACAATTACAAGTATATAAACATTTCATTTGTATTGTTTTAATACTATCGGATGTTAAAAATGCAGTATTTGCAACAAAATACAAATTTATAACTATAAAGCACTATATATGTCATTAAGACTATATTCACTTTGTTTCACTTAAAATAGTGCATATGGAAAAAACAACCTTCATTTCCCCTTTTTTTCCCCAATTTTTAATTTTTAACGCTTTAAGAAATGAGAAACAGATAGAAACAGAAGATATGCATATATCCTATAGATATGTGGGGAGGGCAAGTTTTTTGGCAAATATGTGATCACATGCAAAGAAGAAATGCAGATGTTTAAGTAAACAAATCTAGGTCTCTTCTCATGTTTAGACCTAGGGGGTTACTTGTCTTTAGTGAGAAGATCCAATAGACTTCTCGTTTGTTTAGTTTGTCTTCCCTGTTGCCCCCTCTTCTCCAGTGGGGTACATGATCAATCCCTTGCAAGGTTAAACTTGACATATCAGAATCATGTAGATTTTTAAAGTGTCTGGAGATAGGAGTGTCAGATTTTTCATCTTTCCCAGACCGTAGGTGTTCTAAAAACCTATCTTTGATGGGACGCTTCGTTTTACCTACATATTGACAATTGCAAATTCTGCATGTCAAGAGATAGACCACGTGAGTGGTCTTGCAATTAATGAAAAAATTTATCTTATGTTCATTCTGTGTTGTACTGGAGTGAAACGTGTCACCCTCTTGTACGTGTTCACAAGTTGTGCAGTCTTTTCTTCTGCATTTGTAGAAACCTTTCTTTCCTTTTAACCAATTGGTATTGTTTTTGTTCATCATGTCAGAAGGTGATAGATGATTGGCTAGGGTTTTGCCTCTCTTGGGTATGAAACTAATTCCCTGCTGTACTATTTCTTTCAGAATAGGGTCTGTGTACAAAATGGGAACACTTTCCCTTATTATATCACAGACTTTATGATAGTCAGTACTGTAGGTAGTTATGAATTTTGGTGTGGTAGACAAAGATTGCTTGTTTGCTTTCTCTCTATACTTTAGGAAATTGTCTCTGGGTATATCCTTTATACTCTCTTTGGCGGCATCTAGTATGTTATCAGTGTAGCCTCTCTGCTTTAATCTGTTAGTGATTATTGAGCTGTTTTCCTCATATTGTTCTTCATTTGTACAGTTCCTTTTTGCCCTAATGTACTCTCCCTTTGGGATGCCCCTTAGTACATGTGTAGGATGGCAAGATTTAAATGACAGAAGAGTATTGCCTGCAGTAGGCTTTCTGTAAAGGCTAGTTTCTATTTTATTCTCAATCTCATTGGCAGAGATTCTTAAGTCTAGAAAGTTGATGGTTTCTGCATTATTCTCTCCTACAAATCTAATTCCATCAGCATTATGATTCATAAATTCACAGAAGGAAACTGCTTCCGATTCACTTCCTTCAAATATAAAAAACAGGTCATCAATGTACCTATAGAAATGTTTTATCTTATTTCTGAAAGGATTTCTTTCTCCAAAGATGTGGAACAGCTCCCACCACCCCATAAAGAGGTTGGCGTATGAAGGGGCAAACTTTGCCCCCATAGCTGTTCCACGTCTCTGGAGAAAGAACTCGTTGCCAAACATAAAAAAATTATGCGTAAGGAGATACTCTATAGCTCTTAAAATAAAGCTTTTAGTAGGTGAGTCATAATCACTGTATGTGTCAAGGAAAAATTCTATGGCAGTCATACCTTTATTGTTTTGTATACATGTGTATAAGGAGGTGACATCCACCACTAAAAATCTGAAATTGGGTTCCCATCTCACTTTGTCCAGTTTATTTAGAATAGATGTTGTATCTTGTATATAGGTTAAGAGTCCTCTAACTAGAGGTTGTAAAAAAGTGTCAATCAGATCACTCAGAGGTTCATTTAGGGAACCAATCCCTGCAATAATGGGACGTCCTGGTGGACACACAGGATCTTTGTGTATTTTTGGAAAATAATGGAAGATAGGGGCAACCGGATGAGAGGGTATGAGTGCATCTTTAGTTGAAGCACTAATTATATTATTGTGTTTAGCAAACAGAACAATACCCACTAATTCGTTTTTGTAAAACTTCGTGGGATTAGTCTGAAGTTTGCTGTATACCTCTTTATCATCCAGTTGCCTCTTAGCCTCCATTATGTAATCTGTTTTGTTGAGAATAACTACATTTCCTCCTTTATCCGAGGGTCTAATGAGGATTGAATCATTTTCAGATAAATTTTTTAGTGCCTGTTTTTCATTAGCTGTTAGATTGGACATATTTTTACTTTTCTTTGAATTTTTTTCACTGAGCACTGTTAGTTTTTCCTCTATTGTTTTCTGAAAAATATCCAACGCTTTTGGACGGGCATGTACAGGGTAAAATGTGCTTTTCTTCTTTACATGATCACATCTGACCCCTGATTCTTTAGAAATATCATTATTACATGTATCACCCTCCCCAATCAGTTCATTTAAGTCATTTATGGTACACATTTCAGAAAAAGAAAAAAGATTATCAGAATTTTCATGTTCTGTTACTTTTTTGGTCTCAGTTTTGTTTGACTCCTGCTCACTCATCCCATAAAAGTGTTTCTGTAGAGTGAGTTTACGCACATATCGGTTCACATCTAACACAGTTTCAAATAAGTTGAAGTGTGCGGAGGGAACAAAATTGAGACCTTTGGATAAGAGAGAAATTTGAGTTTTACTTAAAGAAACAGTAGATAAGTTTATGACATTTAAATTCAGGTCTGTTGTTTCTGTCCCTGTGATCTTGTCACATATTTCTTGTTGAAGGACTTGCCCCGGTATCCCTGGTTGCCCCGACCGGTCATATTGGGCTTTATTTTTGTTTTTCTTGTTGTTACTTTTGCCTCTTCTACCTCTATGGGTTTTTTTCTTGCTGTTCCTGCAATGGTACCTTCCCCGTTTTTTGACTTCTCACTGGTACCTTCTTCTGGCTCTAGTTCTTGTAATGAATGAAATGTTTCTGTAGCACACGCTTCTGTGTTTTCATTATCTGATGAGTCTACCTCATATTCAGTGTCTGAGAATGTGACTGTTTTTTGTTTGCCAGATCCTTTCTTATTAAAGTTCCTTTTATTTGATTTATGTGACCTGAATTTATTTCTTGAATATTCCTCATAGGACCATTTGTATACTTGGTTTAATTCATAGTCCTTTCTATCTCTTGACATTTTGTTTGATTTAAAGTGCCAAAGCTCCTGTCTGAAATTAATCATGGACTGTTCAAATTTTTTGTCATAATCTTTAAACTCTTTATCTTTTTGAAATTCTCGCAGTTGTATTTGCACTTCTTTTATCTCTTGCAACAAATCCTTCCTCTGCTTTCTTTTGAAATCTATCAATAGGTCAATTAGTGCAAAGGAGCATGTGTCTAAAATGTTATTCCATTTTCTAATGAACTCAGTATCATATGTAATGAATGATGGGAACTTTTTGACTCTCAATCCCCTTGGAATACGCTTGTCATTCTTATAGATCAAAAAGGATTTAATGTCCAGATCTAATTTTATATCTTTTTTGCGCAGAGAGTCAATTTCAAAGAATAAAGTGTCAATATTATGTGCAACCTCCTCATATGCATCATTGGACTCCTCATTAAAGTCCCTTAATACATAACAATCTGTTTCTTCATTATCCATTATAGCAAGGTTGTAAGATAATATAAAGTGAAACTGTATACCATGTGAAAATAAAAGTCCAATACCTGTGAGCCTAGGATTTAAAATAGCGTAAGTGCCTTAAGTGCAATTATAGCAAGTAGCAACCCACCTCGTCTTCAGCCCAAATTTCAAAAATGTAGAGAGTGTAATTCCCGGATTGGAACGGATGTCAGCATGCAGGTCTATCTATCAGCCTGTATGTTCAACAAATACGATATTGCTAGAGAAAAACAGCCTATACAAAATGGTGTGCTGTAAACTCTTACCCGCCTTCAGTTCTGCAGGTATTCCTCTGAATCCTTCCTCCGGACGGCTGCTGTCACACAGTTAAGCAGAGATCAGTTAAAGTACACAAGGGGTTCTGTATGTGTAGCGCTCGGTTCACTCCCAGCGTAATTGCTGCAGGGGGTGGAGAAACAAATCCTCCTGTCGGCTCAATGGAGAGTGGGTGCAAATATGGAAAGTCCTGTTATGCGGCCCCAAATTAAGTCTGCCAACTTAATAGTAAATACAAATAGATCCAGTAGAGAGGCGCACCACAGAGTCAATCACTCCAAAGTAAAAATAACTGTTAGCTTATTTCGGCACATCGTTAAAAGCATATAACAGGGCACACAGGCCCAACAGGCTCACAGGTAAAAACACAACACAGGTGTGTCAGATAGTTACGCAGACATGTTTCGTGAGCATGCTCACTTGTTCACTGCATATGGGACTAATCTGACACACCTTTAGTTAAACCACAGATTTAAAGACACTGTGTCTTTAAATCTGTGGTTTAACTAAAGGTGTGTCAGATTAGTCCCATATGCAGTGAACAAGTGAGCATGCTCACGAAACATGTCTGCGTAACTATCTGACACACCTGTGTTGTGTTTTTACCTGTGAGCCTGTTGGGCCTGTGTGCCCTGTTATATGCTTTTAACGATGTGCCGAAATAAACTAACAGTTATTTTTACTTTGGAGTGATTGACTCTGTGGTGCGCCTCTCTACTGGATCTATTTGTATTTACTATTAAGTTGGCAGACTTAATTTGGGGCCGCATAACAGGACTTTCCATATTTGCACCCACTCTCCATTGAGCCGACAGGAGGATTTGTTTCTCCACCCCCTGCAGCAATTACGCTGGGAGTGAACCGAGCGCTACACACACAGAACCCCTTGTGTACTTTAACTGATCTCTGCTTAACTGTGTGACAGCAGCCGTCCGGAGGAAGGATTCAGAGGAATACCTGCAGAACTGAAGGCGGGTAAGAGTTTACAGCACACCATTTTGTATAGGCTGTTTTTCTCTAGCAATATCGTATTTGATGAACATACAGGCTGATAGATAGACCTGCATGCTGACATCCGTTCCAATCCGGGAATTACACTCTCTACATTTTTGAAATTTGGGCTGAAGACGAGGTGGGTTGCTACTTGCTATAATTGCACTTAAGGCACTTACGCTATTTTAAATCCTAGGCTCACAGGTATTGGACTTTTATTTTCACATGGTATACAGTTTCACTTTATATTATCTTACAACCTTGCTATAATGGATAATGAAGAAACAGATTGTTATGTATTAAGGGACTTTAATGAGGAGTCCAATGATGCATATGAGGAGGTTGCACATAATATTGACACTTTATTCTTTGAAATTGACTCTCTGCGCAAAAAAGATATAAAATTAGATCTGGACATTAAATCCTTTTTGATCTATAAGAATGACAAGCGTATTCCAAGGGGATTGAGAGTCAAAAAGTTCCCATCATTCATTACATATGATACTGAGTTCATTAGAAAATGGAATAACATTTTAGACACATGCTCCTTTGCACTAATTGACCTATTGATAGATTTCAAAAGAAAGCAGAGGAAGGATTTGTTGCAAGAGATAAAAGAAGTGCAAATACAACTGCGAGAATTTCAAAAAGATAAAGAGTTTAAAGATTATGACAAAAAATTTGAACAGTCCATGATTAATTTCAGACAGGAGCTTTGGCACTTTAAATCAAACAAAATGTCAAGAGATAGAAAGGACTATGAATTAAACCAAGTATACAAATGGTCCTATGAGGAATATTCAAGAAATAAATTCAGGTCACATAAATCAAATAAAAGGAACTTTAATAAGAAAGGATCTGGCAAACAAAAAACAGTCACATTCTCAGACACTGAATATGAGGTAGACTCATCAGATAATGAAAACACAGAAGAGTGTGCTACAGAAACATTTCATTCATTACAAGAACTAGAGCCAGAAGAAGGTACCAGTGAGAAGTCAAAAAACGGGGAAGGTACCATTGCAGGAACAGCAAGAAAAAAACCCATAGAGGTAGAAGAGGCAAAAGTAACAACAAGAAAAACAAAAATAAAGCCCAATATGACCGGTCGGGGCAACCAGGGATACCGGGGCAAGTCCTTCAACAAGAAATATGTGACAAGATCACAGGGACAGAAACAACAGACCTGAATTTAAATGTCATAAACTTATCTACTGTTTCTTTAAGTAAAACTCAAATTTCTCTCTTATCCAAAGGTCTCAATTTTGTTCCCTCCGCACACTTCAACTTATTTGAAACTGTGTTAGATGTGAACCGATATGTGCGTAAACTCACTCTACAGAAACACTTTTATGGGATGAGTGAGCAGGAGTCAAACAAAACTGAGACCAAAAAAGTAACAGAACATGAAAATTCTGATAATCTTTTTTCTTTTTCTGAAATGTGTACCATAAATGACTTAAATGAACTGATTGGGGAGGGTGATACATGTAATAATGATATTTCTAAAGAATCAGGGGTCAGATGTGATCATGTAAAGAAGAAAAGCACATTTTACCCTGTACATGCCCGTCCAAAAGCGTTGGATATTTTTCAGAAAACAATAGAGGAAAAACTAACAGTGCTCAGTGAAAAAAATTCAAAGAAAAGTAAAAATATGTCCAATCTAACAGCTAATGAAAAACAGGCACTAAAAAATTTATCTGAAAATGATTCAATCCTCATTAGACCCTCGGATAAAGGAGGAAATGTAGTTATTCTCAACAAAACAGATTACATAATGGAGGCTAAGAGGCAACTGGATGATAAAGAGGTATACAGCAAACTTCAGACTAATCCCACGAAGTTTTACAAAAACGAATTAGTGGGTATTGTTCTGTTTGCTAAACACAATAATATAATTAGTGCTTCAACTAAAGATGCACTCATACCCTCTCATCCGGTTGCCCCTATCTTCCATTATTTTCCAAAAATACACAAAGATCCTGTGTGTCCACCAGGACGTCCCATTATTGCAGGGATTGGTTCCCTAAATGAACCTCTGAGTGATCTGATTGACACTTTTTTACAACCTCTAGTTAGAGGACTCTTAACCTATATACAAGATACAACATCTATTCTAAATAAACTGGACAAAGTGAGATGGGAACCCAATTTCAGATTTTTAGTGGTGGATGTCACCTCCTTATACACATGTATACAAAACAATAAAGGTATGACTGCCATAGAATTTTTCCTTGACACATACAGTGATTATGACTCACCTACTAAAAGCTTTATTTTAAGAGCTATAGAGTATCTCCTTACGCATAATTTTTTTATGTTTGGCAACGAGTTCTTTCTCCAGAGACGTGGAACAGCTATGGGGGCAAAGTTTGCCCCTTCATACGCCAACCTCTTTATGGGGTGGTGGGAGCTGTTCCACATCTTTGGAGAAAGAAATCCTTTCAGAAATAAGATAAAACATTTCTATAGGTACATTGATGACCTGTTTTTTTATATTTGAAGGAAGTGAATCGGAAGCAGTTTCCTTCTGTGAATTTATGAATCATAATGCTGATGGAATTAGATTTGTAGGAGAGAATAATGCAGAAACCATCAACTTTCTAGACTTAAGAATCTCTGCCAATGTGATTGAGAATAAAATAGAAACTAGCCTTTACAGAAAGCCTACTGCAGGCAATACTCTTCTGTCATTTAAATCTTGCCATCCTACACATGTACTAAGGGGCATCCCAAAGGGAGAGTACATTAGGGCAAAAAGGAACTGTACAAATGAAGAACAATATGAGGAAAACAGCTCAATAATCACTAACAGATTAAAGCAGAGAGGCTACACTGATAACATACTAGATGCCGCCAAAGAGAGTATAAAGGATATACCCAGAGACAATTTCCTAAAGTATAGAGAGAAAGCAAACAAGCAATCTTTGTCTACCACACCAAAATTCATAACTACCTACAGTACTGACTATCATAAAGTCTGTGATATAATAAGGGAAAGTGTTCCCATTTTGTACACAGACCCTATTCTGAAAGAAATAGTACAGCAGGGAATTAGTTTCATACCCAAGAGAGGCAAAACCCTAGCCAATCATCTATCACCTTCTGACATGATGAACAAAAACAATACCAATTGGTTAAAAGGAAAGAAAGGTTTCTACAAATGCAGAAGAAAAGACTGCACAACTTGTGAACACGTACAAGAGGGTGACACGTTTCACTCCAGTACAACACAGAATGAACATAAGATAAATTTTTTCATTAATTGCAAGACCACTCACGTGGTCTATCTCTTGACATGCAGAATTTGCAATTGTCAATATGTAGGTAAAACGAAGCGTCCCATCAAAGATAGGTTTTTAGAACACCTACGGTCTGGGAAAGATGAAAAATCTGACACTCCTATCTCCAGACACTTTAAAAATCTACATGATTCTGATATGTCAAGTTTAACCTTGCAAGGGATTGATCATGTACCCCACTGGAGAAGAGGGGGCAACAGGGAAGACAAACTAAACAAACGAGAAGTCTATTGGATCTTCTCACTAAAGACAAGTAACCCCCTAGGTCTAAACATGAGAAGAGACCTAGATTTGTTTACTTAAACATCTGCATTTCTTCTTTGCATGTGATCACATATTTGCCAAAAAACTTGCCCTCCCCACATATCTATAGGATATATGCATATCTTCTGTTTCTATCTGTTTCTCATTTCTTAAAGCGTTAAAAATTAAAAATTGGGGAAAAAAAGGGGAAATGAAGGTTGTTTTTTCCATATGCACTATTTTAAGTGAAACAAAGTGAATATAGTCTTAATGACATATATAGTGCTTTATAGTTATAAATTTGTATTTTGTTGCAAATACTGCATTTTTAACATCCGATAGTATTAAAACAATACAAATGAAATGTTTATATACTTGTAATTGTTTATAATTGTTAAAATGCAACAATTGCAACCTTAGCACTATATGTCTTAACTTCAACAATTTATATGGTTAAAGGACAGCTACAAGACTATTTTTGATTTATTGATCTCTCCATTTATTTAAAGTATTAAGAAATAAAAGTATACTATTTAAAGTCCAATGTTAACTTGTACCACTTTAACATCTACACTGTGTCTTTAAATCTGTGGTTTAACTAAAGGTGTGTCAGATTAGTCCCATATGCAGTGAACAAGTGAGCATGCTCACGAAACATGTCTGCGTAACTATCTGACACACCTGTGTTGTGTTTTTACCTGTGAGCCTGTTGGGCCTGTGTGCCCTGTTATATGCTTTTAACGATGTGCCGAAATAAACTAACAGTTATTTTTACTTTGGAGTGATTGACTCTGTGGTGCGCCTCTCTACTGGATCTACTTTAAAGGGTCATTGTACTCATAAATGTTTTGTCATGCATATTGAAGAGCAGCATTTAAACATGTTGGAAATATGTTTGTATGAAAAATGTTATGTAAAGATGGTTGACATTTAAAGGGAAATTTAACTCAAAACTGTGTTGCACTAAAAGAAGATTTAATTATACAAAGTAAAATTAAAAAAAACAATGCACTTACATTATTTTTTTTTGTCTGGTTTTCATTTAATTATAAACCCACAAAAGTTGGTCCCCTTTACTGCCCCTAGAGAGTCTGGAGTGCATTCTGTGATACTAAAAACCCTGACTCTCTTAAATGCTGAAGAATGATTGCTTGATTTGTGCAGGAGCTCACTAATTTTTGTCCATTATTGACTACAACAAAAAATATTATATAAACAATACTCAAGGTTTTTCAAGGAGTGTGTCCCCAAACTGCATAACAATGAAAACAGAATGACAGAAACAAAGTTTTAAAAGCTTTTAAGACATTTATTTTGTACGAAGACCTTTTTTTGTTGCAGTTATTATATAATTAGTTGTTATATATGAAAGTTATATCTATGCAAAAATAGCTTTAATGTCCCCTTAAAGTGAGACTAATGTTTCAGTATCACTTGTGTACTTACTGCAAATGTTCACTAGCTGATTATGCCAACAGCTACTGCTTTATAGGTGGAGAGGGATTGACTATGTAATTCCCCCACCCCCCATTTATCAAGGTCCATGAGGACAAGTATCCCAGGTAGGGAGCCTGTCCGCATGGCTTTTGGGCCTTCAATGCAGCATCGGATTCTGGAAATTAACATTGCATAAGTAAACGCTTGTGCAGCTCTGCCTGTTTCTCCTGTGCAACAAATTATGTAAGACCAAGGCTTGTCAGTTATTCCAGTGAGTGAGTCTGGCATGTTTGCAAACAAGTTAAAAGGACATAATACTCATATGCTAAATCACTTGAAACTGATGCAGTACAACTGTAAAAAGCTGACAAGAAAATATCACCTGAGCATCTCTATATAAAAAAGGAAGATATTTTACCTCACAATCTCCTCAGCTCAGCAGAGTAAGTTCTGTGTAAAAAGTTATACTCAGCTACTCCCAGCTGCAGGTAAAAATAAAAAAATAAAAATGAAGAAATGAACAGCAGCCAATCAGCATCAGCAGTGCTGAGGTCATGAACTCTTATTGTGATCTCATGAGATTTGACTTAACTCTCATGAGATTTCATAGTAAACTTCCTTTACCTGAATGGTGAAATAATATGAGAGTGCACGAGGCTCATCGCCTAAGATGTCCCAGGACAGACATACTAATATGCTGCTTAGAAATCCTTTACAATGGGAGGTGGCTACTGAGGAACTTTTGAGATAAAATATCTTTCTTTTTTACATAGAGATGTTCAGGAGATATTTTCTAGTCAGCTTTTTACAGCTATGCTGCATCACTTTCAAGTGTTTAAACATTTGGGTATTATGGCCCTTTAAGAAGCAGCAGTCATAAGACCAGAGTTTCTTTATTTTCTATTGCATTAGCCACAAAATTATATACGAAGCTACATAAATGGGGGCTTATATGTTAGCCTATGAACCCTCTCAGGGTGAAACGCGTAGAATTTACTCCAGAAAGCTTGTTTTTATGTGTTTTTATGTGGAACCCACCAAAGATTGAAATACACGCAAAAGCTGCGATCCAGCCCCTCCTGTGGACTCTCTAATTTTTTGATTTAGGAGATAAAACCGCTGCAAGGACCAGGGATCTGATCAGCAAATAGCGAGTATCCACGTTTACTACTACAACCGTTTTTAAACACGGCTACAGCAGGCACAAATTTGTCTGACCTTTGTTCAACTACCATCATTTCAGTAAAAGAAACAAGTCATCATTACCAATATATTGGCCGATATATTTCTACGGAACACCAGACGTTCTACTTATCAGAAAAGGGGTGTGTAACCCAAACCGCCAATCACCATACCAGCGAGCTGTTTTGTCTTTGAAGCCGCGGAATACACCACCATACTGAGACCCGGTGCAAGGACAGAATAAACGCACGCCCGGTCTGTCAGCCTTCATAAACATCTCTAACTGTAAGGTACCTTACGATTTGCAGTAACACTGTATCACATACCACCAAATATGCCCAGTTAAATGCGGCTGAGCAAACTTCTTGTCGACAGATATCACTGATTGCAAGGGAGACGTCCCGAATATAATATTTGGTCTATTTTAATTATATTGATTTTGTTTTGTTTTATTGATTTTTTAGGAATAAATATTTTATGCAGTAACAGCCATAGAAATTCATTTTTTACTACACAATCTGTCACTTATTATCTTTTTTAGGAATAAATATTTGATGCATTTACAGCCTTAGATATTCATTTTTTACTACACAATCTGTCACTTAATATCTATACATATAGACCTCAATTGTCCACCATATCTGACGTATACACGTAACTATTTTAACATCTTCACATTTTCTTATATTTTACTCACATTAGTATTGACGATGTCAAATAGGTAAATACCTTCATCACAAAATTTTTTGTTTACTAAAATTTTTTGTTTACTAAAATTCGCTGCCACTATATCTAATTTAGAATTGTAACACTATATAATTATTAGTAGGACAATATTAGATACCCGTATCACTTGTTTAAATATTCACTCTGACGGACAGCCGTCTATTAATAAAACAGTCACCATTCTGGTAGTGTTATCCTAGCTAATCTAACCATTAGCGCCAGTTATCCCCTTTTTTAATTTTAGCACCTACACTTTTTTAAACTACTAAGGAGGAGTAGTTTATCCTTTAACCAGGCATTTAGGATAACAGTTAGCGCCAACACTCATTTCTATACACTTGAATACAAAATTAAACTAAAGGTAAATGTATAAGTATTAGCATAGTAAAAGAGTGAGTATATAAATCTTTTTTACTACTTTTTATATAAACTTTTAAACAATTGACTTCACTTTGTATATTTGTCCACAGTGCTTATTATTTAATAAACATGATACTTCTATTTACTTTCATAACTTTGTTTTACATAACATATACAAAGTATTTTATTTTTTTAATTTTCATGTGTGCATACATTGTAAAGCTTTAAATAGGTGTAATATTTAACTAACTGCATCATCCATAGAAAATTAAACCCAGTATTTTCAGCACCTGGACAGCTCCTTTTAGCTATGCCATTATAACAGATTCATTTTTTTTCTTCATATAAACTGCAATAGTTTATCCACAACATAAATTTACAGGAGGATCAGTCAATTCATATAAGATACATTGAAACAAAACATGACATAATTCTAGTCCTGTGTTGTGATTCCTTAAACTTATTTTTCTATTTGGTCACTAAATGCATCACTTTCACAATATGTTTTTACTAAAACATACTGTATTATCTCTGCTGGTTTTCATGGTGCAATATGTCACTAACATATTCTGCTCATAGTATTATCTGTTTAGATGCTGAGCCAAACTTAATTTTAGCACCTTAGGACTATTATTTCCTTCTCCTAATACATCTATTGAGTATCATATAAATTGCATATATATGATTAAGGTAAACTTCAAAAATAAAACTACATTGGCCTGGGTTAAAATGATGATAAGATTAATATTCTGAATATTCTTTCTTTTTAGTGGAACCTTAATACTGTTTTTTCTCTGATATACTTTTCAGCCGCCAGCTCTCAGAACAAAACCACATTTAAAGACTGTTTATTCTAAGTGGTCCCAGACTATCTTCCCTAATTAAACTAGCAGCCACTGTTAACTGGGTTGATTCAAAAGATTTAATTACTTCAGCCTCAAAGGTGTCATTGGGGATAGTTTTGTGTTAAGTGGTAAAAAAAAAATCCTGGTCATTATATTTGTCCTTTACTTTGTACCGTGAATTAAAGGAAAATTACAAAGTAAAAGGATAAAAAGTAATTCTTTATTAATCAATTCACTTATATAAATTGAATAACATATCCAAATTAATTTCAGAATTATAAAGTACTCTATCAACATTTGAATCTACACATTGGAAAGACCTGTGATAATTACGTTATATGTATAGGGGTATATGAACAACCGTTGACGTACAGAGTACATCGGTGATCGTTAAGTGATTAATGTAAATTCATAAATGTTGTGATCCCTCAACACAGTTTATACATCTGAAACTAATAAATGACTGCACCAATAACACAGGAGCTCTTAATTTAGCAGCTGAAAGTTCAATTTTTATGAGTAGGTTTAAATAGTTGAAGTATGTAATTTATTTTAAGAGAAAAGTTATATCAGCACTTGTGTTTTTTTTGCCATCAAGTGAAAACTCTGTCATGAACAGATTTTTTTTTGCCATTTAAATTCCCTAGTTTTTGTAAAGAAATATTTATGACAGGTAAAATACCCTTAAAGGGACAGTAAACACCAGAATTTTTGTTGTTTAAAAAGGTAGATAATCCCTCTTTTACCCATTCCCCAATTTTGCATAACCAACACAGTTATAATAATATACTTTTTACCTCTGTGATTACCTTGTATCTATGCCTCTGCAAACTGCCCCCTTATTTCAGTTCTTTTGACAGACATGCATTTTTAGCCAATCAGTGCTTGCTCTTAGGAGCTTCACGTGCCGGAGCTCAATGTTATCTATATGAAACAGATGAACTAACGCCCTCTAGTGGTGAAAAATTGTCAAAATGCTTTCCGATTAGAGGCAGTCTTCAAGGTCTCAGAAATTAGCACATGAACCTCCTAGATTTAGCTTTCAACTAAGAATACCAAGAGAACAAAGCAAAATTGGTAATAAAAGTAAATTGGAAAGTTGTTTAAAATTACATGCCCTATTTAAAACATGAAAGATTTTTTTTTTACTTTACTGTCCCTTTAACCTCTTGCATTTTCAGCTGTTATGAATACGCTAATCAATATACATATACTCCACTCACAAAAGCAATTAATTCACTTGAGCAACAAGTTCTGTATGACTTCCTTCATATGATTGTTTAAAAAATAAAAAGATATTTACTTCCAAGTGTATGATTTGCATCTGATAGAATCAGCAGGGAACTACATATTTAATCTCCTAAAACATTTGAATGCTTGTTAAATACTTTTTTGCAGTGACATGAATACACAAAAACATCAAATCAACATTTAGGGGCCATTTATACAAAGCAGAATTATATTTAACATTACAGTTAACTTTTTTTGAGGAGTTGTATCTAAAAGATCAGCATAACTTCCAAAATTGATATAAACTCCAGATTGTTATAACTTGCAAAGTCACTAAAAAAGTTATTTTAATCTTGTAACGAAAAAAAAAACTTTTATTAAAAACATGTCTGTATATGATCAACAAATTTAGTTTTAGGATTTTTTACAATAAAAAAACATAGAATTTTTATATTTCAAGACCTATTGCTTGATTGTGATGAATCAAATCTAGCAATACACTATCTCATAATATCTATATATATTCCAAACATTGTGAATACAGGTATAGGTTTTTCTCTAGCTGTGTTTTTAAAGATTCTAATAAAAAATATTTATAAAAAGGACAAAATCTTTACATCTTAATAATCCAAAAGTACTTTGAATGTTAAGAGTTTATGGTAAATCCTTAATCTAGCTAAACTTCTAAACTGCAGTTTGCATATATTTAAAGTTCTAAGCAATTAAAGAGATAGAACGGTCAAATTTGAAAATGGTTGTATTTCCAATATACAGTACATCCATTAGCAAAAATGCTTCTAGCAAAAAACCATTAAAGGGACACTGAACCCACATTGTTTCTTTCATGATTCAGATTGAGCATGAAATTTTAAGCAACTTTCTAATTTACTCCTATTATCATTTTTTCTTCGTTCTCTTGCTATCTTTATTTTAAAAGCAGGAATGTAAATCTTAGCAGCCAGCCCATTTTAGGTTCAGCACCATGGATAACGCTTGATTATTGGAGGCTTTCATTTACCCACCAATAAGCAAGCATAACCCAGGTTCTCAATCAAAAATGGTTCGGCTCCTATGCATCACATTCCTGCTTTTTAAATAAAGATAGCAAGAGAACGAAGAAAATTTGATAATGAAAGTAATTAGAAAGTTGTTTAAAATTGCATGCTCTATCTCAATCATAAAAAAAAATTGGGTTTAGTGTCCCTTTAATGTTTTTCAGGGGCATACACACATATTCTGTGAGGGCCCATGCATCATAACATTTACTGGAAGCATTTTTGCTGCTGGTAGTCTACTGGAAAAATGTTCCTGTTTAAAATTGAAATACACTAATGCACATTTCAGTTTTGACTTTTCCATATATTTAAAATAATTTTAAAATGGATATTAAACAATACCTAAATCCAAGATATAATGATGTATTCAAAACAAAAATTAGACTTAGTATAAAAATGATATCAGTTTAAATATTGCAGAAATAATAAGTGAGTAATTTACAGTAGTTTCTATAAAGTACTTTCGTTGTTATAAAGTAATGGGCACCACAGCCATTTTGAAACCTAGAACAAATAGGGATTCATAAACAATGCAAGCAAAAGGTGTGTATCAAATATAGAAATATTAAGATATTTAATAGGGTTTAAAGCCTCTTTAACTTCTGTTTATTTCCTATACAACCATTGTTTGCACACTTTATGTATTGCTCACTATCCTCAGCAGAAAAGATTAGATAAGGGAAGCTAGGTTTTAATATGGTGGCTTGCATTACTTTACAGAAACTCAGGGGAATTGTTAACCTCACAATTTTTAGATTTAATGAGACATTCTGGTCAAAATTGAAATACACATAGATGAATTACAGATTTCAATAGAAACATATGTCCAATATACATGTATTGGCAAAAACATTTCTAGTAAACGTTATCAGTGATTTAGTGTTAGCATTTTTCTCTGCACGTGCATGTGTAGCATAGCTAGATATTCTCAGTGCACCATAATTTTAAATGCTGTCAGCAATGATGCAAATTGAATTATTACAGATGATACAAGTACTTTAGGCTCTTAGGCTCTCTGAGCAAGTGCTGTGTTTATGATGCTGATGCACAGAGCATACTTAAAGGGACATTAAACACTAAATACATGCTAGATAGAATGATGTATTCAAAGAAAAGATTAGTCCATGACTAACATGTAGATGTATTTTTTAAAGTTTCATTAGTTGTTTAAAGTGACAAAATAAGTGTACAGTTTTAGTGTCTATAAAACACTGGGAGCTGCCATGTTGTAACATGTGTTACCTTCTCTGCTGTGGCCAATTAGGGACAGTTATAACTAGGTCACTCGAGTGTGCAGCCAATGGCTGTGAGGAATATAACAGTGTTCTGCACTTCCATTTCTAACAGGAACTGAAAAGCTCACAATTTCAGAATGGAATTACAGGCAAAGAGGACAAAATAAATAATGAAAGTATATTGCAGAGTTGTTTTATTATATACAATTTATCATTTTATATTACCATCTCAAAGTGTTTAATGTCCCTTTAAGTACACGCTTGAAAGTACACTTCTATTCAAAACTGAAATGCAATGTTGGCTGGAATGTCCCTTTAAATGAAAGAAAATTAAACAAAATAAATAATTAAAGCAAATTATAATTTGTTCTACAAGTAATTAAACTTTAAATATTACAATCTTACTTTTTCTCGACTAACATTTATAACATTTAGCATTTAACTCTAAGATAATTGCAGCAGGCACACTCTTTAATACCAATCTTAGTTTACCAGGTAACTGATTTGTAGTTACGCTAAATTAATTTATTTAAATCATTAGGAAAGTGAAATAATGCGCATTACACACAGTAAGTAGTCAGGGCTATAAAGAAGCTGAATAATTTAAACTCAAATGTCCCTTTAAAAAATGTTAAGCATTAAGTACTTGTTAAAGGGCCATAATACCCAAATGTTTAAACACTTGAAAGTGATGCAGCATAGCTGTAAAAAGCTGACTAGAAAATATCACCTGAACATCTCTATGTAAAAAAGAAATATATTTTTCCTCAAAAGTTCCTCAGTAGCCACCTCCCATTGTAAAGGATTTTTAAGCAGCATTTTAGTGTGTCTGTCCTAGGACAGCTTAGGGGATGAGCCTCATGAACTCTCATATTATTTCACCAATCAGGTAAAGGAAGACTATTATGAAATCTCATGAGAGTTAAGTCAAATCTCATGAGATCACAGTGAGAGTTCATGACCTCTGCATTGCTGATGCTGATTGGCTGCTGTTAATTTCTTCATTTTTTTTTTATTTTTACCTGCAGCTGGGAGCAGGTGAAGTATAACTTTTTACACAGAACTTACTCTGCTGAGCTGAGGAGATTGTGAGGTAAAATATCTTCCTTTTTTACATAGAGATGCTAAGGTGATATTTTCCTGTCAGCTTTTTACAGTTATACTGCATCAGTTTCAAGTGATTTAGCATATGAGTATTATGTCCCTTTAAACATAAGCACAGGGATTAAAAAAGTGATTCTATTATTTCAGATGCATCTTTAATTATTTAGTCTGGCGGGCAAATGCAATATCCACATGCTGCACTCAGTTATGACTGGATGAAAATTTATGAATGTGCAAATACATCTGATTAGCATGTCAGCAAGCCCTAACAGATACAAGGACAACACAGATTATACAAGTTTCTTTTATAGTGCTTAATTTTAGACAAAAGTTTTAAAGACCTTACTTTCTAATATATAGATGAATCTTTAAATGAATATGAAACAGTGCTCCTTTAGTGAAAAAAAACAAAAAATGTTAAATCAAAGTAAGCATAAAAAGAAACAGATTGTGTTAAAAAAATAGCAAATAACTTACTTGTTTTCTTGCAAACGACATTACAGAGCAGACATTACTGTCACATGGTTTTAGCACCAGAAGTCTTCTACTGAGCAGGGGCAATAAATTGAGTGTAGCTAGAGCAGATGCTTCCTAGCAACCACATAAAAGGAAAAGCTATTTATTTGCCTTCCTGTAAGGGCTGTGACAAGGAATAACAGACCCTGCACAATTATGGTTAAAAAAGAAATATAAGTTAAAAAAAAAAAAAACTTGTAAAATGATGAATAATACATATTGCAAAGAGTTCTATTAAGTATAGCCCACTGCTTTGTGCTTTTTTTTTTTAATTTTTCTTTATTAAGGTAACAGAAAGTCATGTTATATACAGAGAAAAAGAAATATCACAGTAATTATACATTACCCACATATTAATACAGTTAACGAATGTTAAGTCATGCTTGACCATAAAATTCTATTACAAGAAATGCATTCTATGGGAAATGTTTATATTCTGTACCTCATTTTTTAACTTTTTAATTTTTCTTTAATGCACCTCAATGTACCTTTATAATAAACATATATTTCACTTTGCAGAGAGATGGCAGGAAACATAGATTTTTCAGAATTTTTTTTACCTCATTCTCTAACAATAAGATTAAATAAAACATCATAATTGATAGTCAGAATTTCAGATACTCGTACACTAACTTTTTGATTTAATAAACCTCAATGTACCTTATGGTGGAGATGTATTTAACTTCTCAGAGAGATAAAAATAAACATAATTTTTTTAGAAAATGCTTTCTTTCTTTTTCTCTTGTCTATCTCATTCTCTAATTACATGAGGTTAAGATAAAACAATAGGTTTAATTAAAGCATATCATAAATAATAGAACAAATTCCAAATAATCATAAACTATTTAGGGGTTCTTTTTTAAACCAATATGATGTCACTAGTTTTGCAAAAAAAAGTCCCACCCTTTTAGGGTAGGAGTCAAATACAGAATAAAGCCATATCTTAGGGCCATAAAAAAGAAAGCTGAAGCTAGGAGTTTTTGAATGAAGAGCACTGGGTTTTCCCCTTGCCTGTTTCCCCCGTTTTCCTCATTCCCCCTCCCCCCCCCCCCACAAGAAAAAAAAAAAAAAGGAAATCACCAGATATTTAATAAAACAATCTCAGAGTTTCTAAAGGGAAAGATCATGTAATCTATTTCCTTTTGTGGGAGTATCTTTATATATGGTACCCACTTTTTAAAGAAAAGGGCTATATCATTTGCTGAGTTCATGTTGGTGTCCAGTTGCTCCATAATACAATAATTTTTAAGATAATTTTTTATTTCAGTTATACTTGGGGGCCTTTTCTTTTTCCATTTTTTAAGAATTAAATTCTTAGAGGCTGCAATTATTAAATTAATAATTCTGGGATTACCTAAGGCTGGGTCTTGGTTCATTAAAAGCATTACATCTTCTAGGGAGATATTCCTCTCCAAAATCTTTAGGATTCTTATTATCCAGTGATCAAGTCTAGACCAGAATTGTCGTATTTTTGGGCACGCCCACATCATATGGATTAGGTCTGTTGCCAATAACACACATTTTGGGCATTTATTGAACTTGGGGTTATGCCATTTGTATCCCTTTTCAGGAGTATAATACGTACGGTAAAGTAATTTTAGATAGGTCTCTCTCCAGTCTGCCGACACCGTGGTCTGTGATATTTTATTTATCGAATGTTTTACAGAGGCCCCCGTGATGCTACTTCCCGGGATTAAATTGTCCCATTTTGTAGCTATATCTGTTAAATTTAGATCACACCTTTGTCCAGCTAGAAGGTTATACCAGGGAGATATTGAGAATATACCGTTTTTGTCCATGACCGGCCAACCATCTAACTTCCCCCATGACCAGCTCCAGGAATACACAGTGGTCTTATTAAATATATAGTGCCTTATTTGTAGATAGGCATAGAAGTCTCGATTTTCGAGTTTAAATTCCTGTTTTAACATATCAAATATTTTAATATTATGCAGATCCTGATCTATAAATTGGTGCAAAAAGATCAAGCCCTTTTTATGCCAGTTACAAAATGGGAAATCTTGTGTCCCTTTTTGGAATTCCGGGTTTCCTAAGACTGTCTGGTATTTAAGGATATCCAAGTTAATACCCAGCAGTTTTCCAATTTTTTTCCAGGCCTGTATAACTACATATATAGTTTTAAATTGTTTAACCTGACTGCCTATACTCCTAAGTGGACAATCGATAAGGGTAATCAGTGAAAAGGGATGCATAATATTTGACTCTAAGCTATTATTCGTAAAATAATTTGCATTTAATATCCAATCAGCCACAATTCTGCCCAAAAAAACAAGATTGTATTTATATATATCCAGAAGAGCAAAACCTCCATGTGTTGTAGGAAGATACAATTTATTAATTGAAATTCTTGGCCTTTTATTCTGCCAAATGAAAAATATGAGTGCAGTATTAAGGCCTTTCAGATCTTATTATTGAGCAACACAGGGACATTCTGCAAAATATATAAGACTTTTGGAAGGAGGACCATCTTAAATAAAGCAATTTGACCTGAGATTGAAATAGGAAGCTTTTGCCAGTTTTTCATGTGTTTCTTAACCTGTTTGAGAACTGGTGGAATGTTGAGAGTATACCAATTTTGAAGTTGCAAGGAGATATTTATACCAAGGTATTTGAAAGAGTTGGTAACAATCTTAAAAGGTAGATCTAGGGTATGATCATTTTGTTTTCTAAGCCACAATAATTCTAATTTTGTAGTATTAACTCTATAACCTGAGAAAGTCTAATAGTTTTGGAATATTAACTATTGTGTTGGAGATGTATATTAGAATATTATCAGCATAAAGTGCTATTTTTAATTCCAATTTCCCTATTTTAATGCCTTCAATCTCTCTTCTAATTTTCATAGCTAGTGTTTCTATTGCGATGTCGAATAAGAGCGGGGAGAGAAGGCAGCTCTGACGTGTGCCCTGTTGTAGGGTTATGCCTGAGGATTCTAGACCATTAATAAGTAGTTTCGTGGAGGGGTTTTCTATTAATTTCAGGAAGTTTTCTTTGAATCCAAAGCATGAAAGTGTGATTAATAGTGATCATAGTGTACCGAGTCAAAGGCTTTTTCGGCATCTATTGTTATGATTGCGGCGTCAAGATAGGTTGAATTCCTGCCTTTTGCTATATTTCTAAAATGATCAATGGTTAAGAAAAGTTCTCTGATTTTAGCTGCTGAGTTGCGTTTATTTAAAAAACCTGCCTGGTCTGTATGTATAACATCTTTTAGTTCCTTCTGTAACCTCTTAGCCAAGATGGAAGTAAATATTTTATAATCTGTGTTGAGGAGCGCTATTGGCCTATATGACTCCTTTTTAGATGGGTCTTTCCCTTGTTTCAGGATTAGTGTTGTAAAAGAGGCTGCAAATGATCTCGGGATTAGATTATTTTCTGTATAGAAAGAATTAAAAAGTTTAACTAAGTGCGTAACAATCTTTGGAGCAAGGATTTTATAAAATTCATTTGGCAGTGCATCAGGGCCGGGGGCTTTATCTAAGTGTAATTCCTGAATACATTGAGTAACCTCCAAATCAGTGATGGGGGCATTAATTCTAACTACAGCTTGGTTATTCAAAGTCGATATCAGAATCTCCTTCCAAAATTCTTCACTATTCAATTATTTATCTGAAGCTTTGTATGCATAGAGGTTTGAATAGTATCCAGTTTCTTCCTGAGTTTTATATTCCTTATCTTCCTCTCTAATTAGATTGATTGTGGAGGTCTTTTTCCGATTTCTAACTAGATTGGCTAGTAATTTTCCTGCCTTATTACCATGCCTGAAGAATTTCCAATGAAATTTTAAATCTATCTGGGACATTTGATTTAACAAGAAAGTGTCTCTGAGTTTTTTTGCTTTTACATATTTTAACCAATTTTCTTCAGTGTTCAATAGAAGGTAATGATTATAGGGGTTAACTACAGCTCCAGTAACTTCCCTTTCTCTAGTTCTGTTCTTTTTATTTAGGATTTCTACACAAGCCATAATCTCTCCCCTAAGAACCGCCTTGGCTGCTTCCCAGAAAATGAATGGTTTATAGTGTGAGTCTTGGTTAAAATGCTTGTATTCCTCAATTTTCCTATTAAGCCAATTCTTAAATTTAAAGTTTTTGGATAAAAACTTGGGAAAAAAGAAGCGACGAGGGCCAAATTGTAATTTATGCATTGGTATTTCTAAGATAATTGGAACATGGTCTGATACATAAATTTGAGTTATCTTTGTCTTTACCCCCAGCCTCCACAACTTCTCCTTGATAAGAAACATGTCGATTCTGGAGAGGGATTTAAAGGTTTTAGATTGACAAGTGTAGTCCCTTGTCTCTGGGTGTTGCTGTCTCCACACATCCCTTACGGCTAGATTTTTAAAAATAACTTTAAATAGCTTAGACTCTAGGGCATCTCTTTTGGTCTTAACCTGTTTTGACGTATCCCTCATTATGTCAAGAGGATGTTGTGGGGACATATTAAAGTACCCAGCAAAAATAATATGGCCTTCCATGATTTGCAGTATCGTAGACTGGAGAGAGGCCCAGAAGTTAGGGTTAAAATTATTTGGTCCATATACATTACAGAGTGTATAAATAGAGTTTGCTATTTTTACTTTTAAAATTAAAAATCTGCTTTCTAGGTCTGAGAGTTCTAGAATTTCATAACTCAAATTTTTCCCAAATAGAATTGCAAGCCCTCTTTTCCTGTTTAAACTTGGTGTTGCATGAATTTCAGCAACCCAAGAAGTTCTCAGTTTGGCAGCTTCAGTCAAATTTAAATGTGTTTCCTGTAAAAAATCAATATTTGTTTTTAACTTTTGGAGCTGTGAGATTATTAATTTATGCTTTATTGGAGTGGTAATCCCCCCTATATTCCATGATGTAAGGATAATATTACTTAATTTAGCCATTACTCAAATGTATATTGATACTCTACAGGGAAGGGACAGAGGCCCAAGGTGGGTCTAAAGATGGGTACAAAGGCTTTCAATCTCACTTCCAAGGAGAGAGAAATGTTCATTTTTCTAAAAAGTGTTTATCAGCCAACAATTTCTCCGCCTCTATTGCTGATTCAAAGAAATGGTTTTGTCCTTCAATCTCAATTTTTAATTTGGCAGGGTATAGGACTATTGCTCTAAAACCTGCTTTTATCAGTTTTCCACAAATTGGGGATAATTCCTGTCTTTTTAATGAAGTTTTGGCAGAGAAATCCTGGAACAATAAAATTCTTGCTTCATTGAACAAAAGTGGCTGATTTTTACGAAAATACTGTAGAAACATTTCTTTGTCCTTGAAGTTTAAAAACTTGGCTAGAATTGGTCTGGGTTTATTAGGACCTCTTGGGTTCTGAACCAATTTTCCCAATCTGTGTACTCTTTCGATAATAATTGCTGTTGGTGGAGGGGGGATATTCAGCATTTGCAAAAGTGAGTGAGTGATACATTTTGTCAGATCTTCCAACATTATCATCTCGGGAACCCCTGTAATCCTCAGATTATTCCTTTTTGATCTATTCTCAAGCTCCTCGATTCTATTCTGAAGTTTAATATGGTTATTCTCTATTCTGGTTGACATATCCTCCAGATCAGAGATTCTCTGCTCTGCTTCTTGTATTCTGTTGGCAAACTGCCTAACTTCTTTTGATAAGAAGGATATATCCTGTTTAATTTCATCCTTAAGTGCATTCAGTTTCAGATTAAGGGCTTCAATAATATTATCCACTAATGTTTGATTTTCTTGCAGGTTATATCTAGTAGTCTGAGCCCCCTCAGGGTGTATCTCAGCTGATGTTTCTATTGAGTTCTTAGCTCTTCTCTCTCTCTGCTTACTTGCCATGACTGGAGTGGTGCTTTTAGTGCATGTGGGTGGAGTGAGGAATTTATCCATATAAATTAAGTGATGTGATCTAGGGTGATATATTACAGTTAAAAAAAAAAAAAAAAGAGGGGATAAAAAGTGGGAGGTGAAGTTGAGGATGTGAAAAAAAAAATAATCAAGGACCAGTGATGGTGCAGAGAGATTTATTCATATATCTTGTGGTTTTGTTTTATTTATTCCTTATATTGGAAAGCTAGAAACGCACATACACCAGTAGCTTTGTTAATAACCTGAAAAAATGTTGCAAGGGTGTCGTATATGAAGAACAGGGTTTTCTTTTCTTTTTTTGTCTTCCTGTTCTCTTTCTCTTTTCCCCCCTTCTTCCCTTTCTCTCCTTCCCCCTTTTTATAGAGAGTATATATATACAGGGAGTGCAGAATTATTAGGCAAGTTGTATTTTTGAGGATTAATTTTATTATTGAACAACAACCATGTTCTCAATGAACCCAAAAAACTCATTAATATCAAAGCTGAATAGTTTTGGAAGTAGTTTTTAGTTTGTTTTTAGTTATAGCTATTTTAGGGGGATATCTGTGTGTGCAGGTGACTATTACTGTGCATAATTATTAGGCAACTTAACAAAAAACAAATATATACCCATTTCAATTATTTATTTTTACCAGTGAAACCAATATAACATCTCAACATTCACAAATATACATTTCTGACATTCAAAAACAAAACAAAAACAAATCAGTGACCAATATAGCCACCTTTCTTTGCAAGGACACTCAAAAGCCTGCCATCCATGGATTCTGTCAGTGTTTTGATCTGTTCACCATCAACATTGCATGCAGCAGCAACCACAGCCTCCCAGACACTGTTCAGAGAGGTGTACTGTTTTCCCTCCTTGTAAATCTCACATTTGATGATGGGCCACAGGTTCTCAATGGGGTTCAGATCAGGTGAACAAGGAGGCCATGTCATTAGATTTTCTTCTTTTATACCCTTTCTTGCCAGCCACGCTGTGGAGTACTTGGACGCGTGTGATGGAGCATTGTCCTGCATGAAAATCATGTTTTTCTTGAAGGATGCAGACTTCTTCCTGTACCACTGCTTGAAGAAGGTGTCTTCCAGAAACTGGCAGTAGGACTGGGAGTTGAGCTTGACTCCATCCTCAACCCGAAAAGGCCCCACAAGCTCATCTTTGATGATACCAGCCCAAACCAGTACTCCACCTCCACCTTACTGGCGTCAGAGTCGGACTGGAGCTCTCTGCCCTTTACCAATCCAGCCACGGGCCCATCCATCTGGCCCATCAAGACTCACTCTCATTTCATCAGTCCATAAAACCTTAGAAAAATCAGTCTTGAGATATTTCTTGGCCCAGTCTTGACGTTTCAGCTTGTGTGTCTTGTTCAGTGGTGGTCGTCTTTCAGCCTTTCTTACCTTGGCCATGTCTCTGAGTATTGCACACCTTGTGCTTTTGGGCACTCCAGTGATGTTGCAGCTCTGAAATATGGCCAAACTGGTGGCAAGTGGCATCTTGGCAGCTGCACGCTTGACTTTTCTCAGTTCATGGGCAGTTATTTTGCGCCTTGGTTTTTCCACACGCTTCTTGCGACCCTGTTGACTATTTTGAATGAAAAGCTTGATTGTTCGATGATCACGCTTCAGAAGCTTTGCAATTTTAAGAGTGCTGAATCCCTCTGCAAGATATCTCACTATTTTTGACTTTTCTGAGCCTGTCAAGTCCTTCTTTTGACCAATTTTGCCAAAGGAAAGGAAGTTGCCTAATAATTATGCACACCTGATATAGGGTGTTGATGTCATTAGACCACACCCCTTCTCATTACAGAGATGCACATCACCTAATATGCTTAATTGGTAGTAGGCTTTCAAGCCTATACAGCTTGGAGTAAGACAACATGCATAAAGAGGATGATGTGGTCAAAATACTCATTTGCCTAATAATTCTGCACTCCCTGTATATATATATATATATATATATATATATATATATACTAAAGAATAAATCAACAATTAACACCTCTTGTTACCGTTTAAAGGTTAATACACAAATAATATGCCCTGACCACTTATATATAAGTTCTTAAACAGACATAATGCGTAGCTG
Organism: Bombina bombina; assembly: GCF_027579735.1. Lineage (NCBI taxonomy): Eukaryota > Metazoa > Chordata > Amphibia > Anura > Bombinatoridae > Bombina > Bombina bombina. The sequence continues at coordinate 897,113,450 of NC_069499.1, forward strand.
GCTGTATTTACACTTATAATATCCCCTCTTCCCCTGAGTAATTGGACCTATACACCTGTTCTCTTACTTTATCTGTTTTGAATGGTCTCTTTCAGGGGTATCCTCTAAGCATTTATTAAGTGACGCAATACAGTATCTTAAGGCTGCTCTAAAATAGACAATACCAATATTCCCAAGGGAGGGAGGATTCATGTATGCAAAAGAGTCAAATATTTAAACCGCTCCAAAGTAATTCATACAATAATATTCATAAGCCCATACAAGAGGTTATAGGCTCTCGTATGTGATTTGAATTCAATCTGTAATGGAGCCTCTTATTTGCAAAATTTCTATAGTGCACTTATACACCCTGCCCCCTTTTCCTTATCCCCCCTCTTTCCAACAATTATGATTGCTAAAAGCTACATATTATTGATATTAAAGAGAGAACAGCACAGAGAGAAAAAAAAAGAAAAACAACAACTCAATTGCAGATTTGTATACTGTGCCTTTTTAGCAGATTTCTAGGTAGATGCTTATGACTTAAGCCTTAGTTAGTATAGAAAATGCAACCCGTAACCCTCTAGGCTAGCAAATATCATATTGCATAAATCTCTGCTTGTTCTTCCCTTTGCTCCACTTTTCCTTCTTTTCCTTCCCCCTTCTAGTCTTTTGTTCCACTGACTACGCAATATATGGCAAGGCTTGCAAATTCGTAAGGGGGATTATGTTAAAAGTTATTTTTTAGCAGAGAGGGGAGGATATTTAGTTGAATAGTAAGTCTTAGATTAGGGCAGTATTGATTTGAAAATCCTCTAGTATATATATGTCCACAAAGGTGCAAAGAAAAGAAACAAAAAATAATTTGTTTAGCCCTTATGAAGATTAGAAAGTTTTTTTTTTTTTTTTAGCCCCATAAACTCCAGGGCTATAATATAAGGAGCCCAAAGATTGCCCCACTGCCCTCTCAGACCGCAGGAGTTATTAGACAGGATAGATCAGCAGCCGAAAAAACAGTTTTAAGGGATAGGCAGGTATTAAAAAAAAACACCTAGTTGACTCGGCCAGGTATCTCTCAGCTTCCTCTGTATCACTCTGCTCACGAGCAGAGTTAGGGCTTTCTGCCCCAGATCTTGGTGTATGTCCCCCTCGCGCAGCACCTGTGGGAGGGGAAGAGTGGTCTGAGACAAAGCAGCAGCGTCAAGTCCTTCTGATGCGGGAAACCCCCGCAGACAACATCTAGTAAAGAGCTGACTTTCGAGGGTCCGGGAATGCGGCATTATATATATTTTTTCACACAGCAGTCCCCCGCACACAGCACCAATGAGTGGGGATCTGTTATGCTGCTCTAGAAGTATTTGGCTGGCTCCAGTAGCGGTGTTTGTTCTTCTGGGTGCAGGAGTCCCCCACACACAGCACCAGTGGGTGGGGGCCTGTCCCCTGGGTTAACGGACAAAGCTAGTCCTCCTGGGGTCCATAGATTAGCGGCGTCTATTCCTTAGGTTATAGAGCTCTCCCACATGCAACACCAGTGGGTGGGAGCCTGCTCCCTCTTGGTTAGCTAAAGATCAATTCCAAAGCATCTCCCAGCTGTGTCGAGGCTCTAAGCTTGCTTCTTCAGTGCGATTGATTAGCGCTTGGGGAGGTCCGGCTAATTTGGTTGGTTATGCTCCGTTTGCCTTAGACGCCTATGCTTCCTGGCGCGAATTGGGACAAATTCCGCCAATGGGACAGAGCTAGATTGATCAACAGACAAGCTGTGCAGCATAACTTGCTGTCTGGCTCCACCCCGGATCTCCCAATGTCTTTCCTGCTTTGTGCTTTTTATTGCAACAATGAAACAAACAGTTTTTTTCCCTTTAAATAACAACATCTTTTTATTCATCTGATTGATTACAAACTATTATTTATGATTAAAATGCATAAAATGTAAAGCAGTTGCGGATAAACCAGAATAAATAATGATGTAAGAATTCATAAGGTAAAATTCAAATAAATATGTTACCTTTTAATACTAACAAATATACAATAACAAGACAATAAAAAGGCATTTACTTTGAACTTGAAACAAGCAAAACATTTTCAAGCAAATTTGTTAATTCAGTTTTCTGTCCCTCTGTATCATGTGACAGCCATCAGCCAATCACAATATGCAAATATAAAGAATGTGCAAATTTCGATAATGGAAGTATATTAGTACGCTGTTTTGTTTTTTGTTTTCTATTGGATGCTTTACCTGAATAATGAAACTTTCATTTTTATTTAGTGACCCTTTAATAACGCTGCTGCCCGATATCCCATTGATTCCTATGGTAATGTTTACACCTAACACCCTAACATGTACCCCGAGTCTAAACACCCCTAATCTGCCCCCCCACTCCGCCGCCACCTACATTATACTTATTAACCCCTAATCTGCCTCCCCTACACGGCCGCCACCTACATTATATTTATTAACCCTAATCTGCCTCCCGCTACACTGCCGAAACCTACATTATATTTATTAACCCCTAATCTGCCGCCCCTACACCGCCGCCACCTACATTATACTTATTAACCCCTAATCTGCCCTCCCTACACGGCCGCCACCTACATTATATTTATTAACCCCTAATCTGCTTCCCCCTACACCGCCGCCACCTACATTATATTTATTAACCCCTAATCTGCCACCCCTACATCGCCGCCACCTACATTATATTTATTAACCCCTAATCTGCCCCCCCCCACACCGCCACCACCTACATTATACTTATTAAACCCTAATCTGCCCCCCCTACACCGCCGCCACCTACATTATATTTATTAACCCCTAATCTGCCGCCCCCTACGCCGCCGCCACTATATTAAATTTATTAACCCCTAAACCTAAGTCTAACCCTAACACCCCCTAACTTAAATATAATTTAAATAAATCTAAATAAATATTCCTAGCATTAAATAAATTATTCCTATTTAAAACTAAATACTTACCTATAAAATAAACCCTAAGATAGCTACAATATAACTAATAGTTGTATCTAGCTTAAGGTTTATTTTTATTTTACAGGCAAGTTTGTATTTGATTTAACAAGGTAGAATAGTTATTAAATAGTTATTAACTATTTAATAACTTCCTAGTTAAAATAAATACAAAAGCACCTGTAAAATAAAACCTAACCTAAGTTACAATTACACCTAACACTACACTATAATTAAATAAATTAAATACAATTAAATAAAATTATCTAAAGTACAAAAAACAAACAAACTCTAAATTACAGAAAATAATAAACAAATTACAAGTTTTTTAAACTAATTACACCTAATCTAATCCCCCTAACAAAATAAAAAAGCCCCCCAAAATAAAAAAGCCCTACCCTACACTAAATTACAAATAGCCCTTAAAAGGGCCTTTTGCGGGGCATTGCCCAAAAGTAATCAGCTCTTTTACCTGTAAAAAAAAGTACAAATCCCCCCCAACATTAAAACCCACCACCCACACAACCTTTGAATAAATTGTGGACTATTTTTTGCATACTATACTTGTGCATAGTGCCTGCCATTTGTTCTACACCTCTACCCACACAACCAACCCTACTCTAAAACCCACCCAATACCCCCTTAAAAAACCTAACACTAACCCCTTGAAGATCACCTTACCGGGAGAAGTCTTCACCAAACCGGGCTGAAGTCCTCAATGAAGCCGGGAGAAGTCTTCATCCAAGCCGTGAGAAGTCTTCATCCAAGCCGGGCGAAGTGGTCCTCCAGACGGGCAGAAGTCTTCATCCAGATGGCATCTTCTATCTTTATCCATCCGGCGTGGAGAGGCTCCATCTTCAAGACATCCGACGCGGAGCATCCTCTTCTTCCGACGACTAAAACATAATGAAGGTACCTTTAAGTAACGTCATCCAAGATGGCGTCCCTCAGATTCCGATTGGCTGATAGAATTCTATCAGCCAATCTGAATTAAGGTAGAAAAAATCTTATTGACTGATGCAATCAGCCAATAGGATTTAAGTTCAATCCTATTGGCTGATCCAATCAGCCAATAGGATTGAGCTCGCATTCTATTGGCTGTTCCAATCGAAAATAAAATAGTGCTGAATTCCCTGTCTTTATACTGGTAGTCTTACATGTACTACCTGATTTTTCTATTTAGTTTTTATACTTCATTTATTTATATGGGTCTTCACCAGTGACCTTATATACGTCTTTGAGATATATGTATATATTTATTGCATATGTCTAGATCGAAAATAGATCTCACAGTAGCTGCATTTTTCAGTCCACACAAAGTATCACCTTCATATATATATATATATATATATATATATATATATATATATATATATATATACACAGGTAAGGACAAAAATATGTACAAAAATATTGTAGGTCTAAGAATAAGGGCTCTTTTTTAAGAGGTTAGTGGAATATATTGGAAATATTTTCTGAATGTGCATAACTATAATGATAAGGTTAGAAACCAAGATACAGATTTTTCTGGTTAAATGCTATTCCAACATTCAGAAATATAATGCTGTTATTTTCTGTAATGTCTTTATCAAAGAAAGAAAAAAAAACATATACTTTAGAAATGTGTAAAAGTCACTAATGCACCATCTACTAAAATAGTTCTTTGAAGTAAGCAGTACAAGTCTACCAGAAATGTCAAATATTGATTTGACGTTCCCAAATGTACTCCAGAACTGTAATTTGCAAAGGAGACATATTGACCTAGTGAAGAAAAATCGTATCTTCATAGTATGACAAAAATATTCTTAGTTCAACTTTAGTGTAAGGACTGTTATAAAAACTATATTTATATTAATAGCAGGAATAAAGATAAATAATCTTACAAAAAAAAGTTAACTGGACTTATATAAAGCAACTTGGCTTTGTTTGCTATATTTTAGTGCAAATATTACATTCTAGGGAAGACAAGCTGAGGGTGTTGTAGAAAATACCGTTATAATAGGATTAGGGATAACACAAAGTTATACATTTGTTACAAACATGGCTGCCATAGAATCCTAATGACAGATGCATGTTCCCTGGGTCCTTTAAACGTGTAAAGGGATAGTATAGTCAAAAATAAACTTTCATGATTCAGATAGAGCATGCAATTTTTGCAATTTTCTAAAATACTCCCATTATCAAATTTTCTTCGTTCTCTTGGTATATTTATTTAATAATGCTGGAAAGTATGCATAGGAGCCGGCACATTTTTGGTTCAGCACCTGGGTAGCGCTTGCTGATTGGATGGCTACATTTGACACCAATCAGCAAGCACTACCCAGGTGCTGAACCTAAAAATGGGCCGGCTTATAAACTTACATTTTAGCTTTTTAAAATAAAGATACCTAGAAAATGAATAACATGTGATAATAGGAGTAAATTAGAAAGTTGCTTAAAATTGCAGGCTATATCTGAATCATGAAAGTTTAATTTTGACTATACTATCCCTTTAATTCTGACTTTACTATACCTTTAAATGCATAAGAACAGTAATGTTAACTCGTTTTGCTTACCAGAAGTAGAGATGGGTGATTTTTAATTTTTTTCTTATTATTAAAAGAATGAACATTGGCCACATTTAGTTTGTTTTAAACACAATTGCAATATGTGTTCATTATTTGACATTTGTAGTTACAAAATAAATGTTATTTTCTTACGGCTAGATTTAGAGTTTTGTCGGTAACGACCCAAAAAGCTAACGCTGGCTTTTTTCTGGCCGCACCATAAAAATAACTCTGGTATTGAGAGTCCACATAAAGGCTGTGTTAGGCTCCAAAAAAGAAGCGTAGAGCATATTTAACGCAGCTTCAACTCTCGATACCAGAGTTGCTTACGGACGCGGCCAGCCTCAAAAACGTGCTCGTGCACGATTCCCCCATAGGAAACAATGGGGCTGTTTGAGCTGAAAAAAAACCTAACACCTGCAAAAAAGCCGCGTTCAGCTCCTAACGCAGCCCCATTGTTTGCTATGCGGAAATACTTCCTACGTCTGCACCTAACACTCTAACATGTACCCCGAGTCTAAACACCCCTAACCTTACACTTATTAACCCCTATTCTGCCGCCCCCGCTATCGCTGACCCCTGCATATTATTATTAACCCCTAATCTGCCGCTCCGTAAACCGCCGCTACTTACATTATCCCTATGTACCCCTAATCTGCTGCCCCTAACACCGCCGACCCCTATATTATATTTATTAACCCCTAATCTGCCCCCCTCAACGTCGCCTCCACCTGCCTACACTTATTAACCCCTAATCTGCCGACCGGACCTGAGCGCTACTATAATAAAGTTATTAACCCCTAATCCGCCTCACTAACCCTATAATAAATAGTATTAACCCCTAATCTGCCCTCCCTAACATCGCCGACACCTAACTTCAATTATTAACCCCTAATCTGCCGACTGGAGCTCACCGCTATTCTAATAAATGTATTAACCCCTAAAGCTAAGTCTAACCCTAACACTAACACCCCCCTAAGTTAAATATAATTTTTATCTAACGAAATTAATTATCTCTTATTAAATAAATGATTCCTATTTAAAGCTAAATACTTACCTGTAAAATAAACCATAATATAGCTACAATATAAATTATAATTATATTATAGCTATTTTAGGATTAATATTTATTTTACAGGTAACTTTGTAATTATTTTAACCAGGTACAATAGCTATTAAATAGTTAATAACTATTTAATAGTTACCTAGTTAAAATAATAACAAAATTACCTGTAAAATAAATCCTAACCTAAGTTACAATTAAACCTAACACTACACTATCATTAAATTAATTAAATAAAATACCTACAATTACCTACAATTAAACCTAACACTACACTATCAATACATTAATTAAATACAATATCTACAAATAACTACAATGAAATAAACTAACTAAAGTACAAAAAATAAAAAAGAACTAAGTTACAAAAAATAAAAAAATATTTACAAACATAAGGAAAATCTTACAACAATTTTAAACTAATTACACCTACTCTAAGCCCCCTAATAAAATAACAAAGCCCCTGAAAATAAAAAATGCCCTACCCTATTCTAAATTACTAAAGTTCAAAGCTCTTTTACCTTACCAGCCCTGAACAGGGCCCTTTGCAGGGCATGCCCCAAAGAATGCAGCTCTTTTGCCTGTAAAAAAAACATACAATACCCCCCCAATATTACAACCCACCACCCACATACCCCTAATCTAACCCAAACCCCCTTTAAATAAACCTAACACTAAGCCCCTGAAGATCTTCCTACCTTGTCTTCACCTCACCGGGTATCCCACCGATCCGTCCTGGCTCCGATATCTTCATCCAACCCAAGAGGGGGCTAGACATCCATCATCCGATGGCTGAAGAAGTCCAGAAGAGGGTCCAAAGTCTTCATCCTATCCGGGAAGAAGAGTAGATCCGGACCGGCAACCATCTTCTTCCAGGCGGCATCTTCTATCTTCATCCGATGAGGACCGGCTCCATCCTGAAGACCTCCACCGCGGACCCTTCTTCATCCGGCGACATCCAACTGAAGAATGACGGTTCCTTTAAGGGACGTCATCCAAGATGGCGTCCCTCGAATTCCGATTGGCTGATAGGATTCATCCAATCGGAATTAAGGTAGGAATATTCTGATTGGCTGATGGAATCAGCCAATCAGATTGAGCTCGCATTCTATTGGCTGTTCCGATCAGCCAATAGAATGCGAGCTCAATCTGATTGGCTGATTGGATCAGCCAATCGGATTGAACTTGATTCTGATTGGCTGATTCCATCAGCCAATCAGAATATTCCTACCTTAATTCCGATTGGCTGATAGAATCCTATCAGCCAATCGGAATTCGAGGGACGCCATCTTGGATGACGTCCCTTAAAGGAACCGTCATTCTTCAGTTGGACGTCGCCGGATGAAGATGGGTCCGCGGTGGAGGTCTTCAGGATGGAGCCGGTCCTCATCGGATGAAGATAGAAGATGCCGCTTGGAAGATGATGGTTGCCGGTCCGGATCTACTCTTCTTCCCGGACAGGATGAAGACTTTGGAGCCTCTTCGGGACCTCTTCAGCCACCGGAAGATGGATCTTCATTGGGTTGGATGAAGATTTTGGAGCCAGGATGGATCGGTGAACCTGGTATGGTGAAGACAAGGTAGGATGATCTTCAGGGACTTAGTGTTAGGTTTATTTAAGGGGGGTTTGGGTTAGATTAGGGGTATGTGGGTGGTGGGTTGTAATGTTGGGGGGGGTATTGTATGTTTTTTTTTACAGGCAAAAGAGCTGAACTTCTTGGGGCATGCCCCGCAAAGGGCCCTGTTCAGGGCTGGTAAGGTAAAAGAGCTTTGAACTTTAGTAATTTAGAATAGGGTAGGGCATTTTTTTTTATTTTGGGGGGCTTTGTTATTTTATTAGGGGGCTTAGAGTAGGTGTAATTAGTTTAAAATTGTTGTAATATTTTTCTTATGTTTGTAAATATTTTTTTATTTTTTGTAACTTAGTTCTTTTTTATTTTTTGTACTTTAGTTAGTTTATTTCATTGTAGTTATTTGTAGGTATTGTATTTAATTTATTTATTGATAGTGTAGTGTTAGGTTTAATTGTAGGTAATTGTAGGTATTTTATTTAATTAATTTATTGATAGTGTAGTGTTAGGTTTAATTGTAACTTAGGTTAGGATTTATTTTACAGGTAAATTTGTAATTATTTTAACTATTTTAGCTATTAAATAGTTATTAACTATTTAATAGCTATTGTACCTGGTTAAAATAAATACAAAGTTACCTGTAAAATAAATATTAATCCTAAAATAGCTATAATATAATTATAATTTATGTTGTAGCTATATTAGGATTTATTTTACAGGTAAGTATTTAGCTTTAAATAGGAATAATTTATTTAATAAGAGTTAATTAATTTCGTTAGATAAAAATTATATTTAATTTAGGGGGGTGTTAGTGTTAGGGTTAGACTTAGCTTTAGGGGTTAATACATTTATTAGAATAGCGGCGAGATTCGGTCGGCAGATTAGGGGTTAATAATTGAAGTTAGGTGTCGGCAATGTTAGGGAGGGCAGGTTAGGGGTTAATAAATATAATATAGGGGTCGGCGGTGTTAGGGGCAGCAGATTAGGGGTACATAGCTATAATGTAGCTGGCGGCTCTTTGCGGTCAGCAGATTAGGGGTTAATTATTGTAGATAGGTGGCGGCGACATTGTGGGGGGCAGTTTAGGGGTTAATAAATATAATATAGGGGTCGTCGATGTTAGGGCAGCAGATTAGGGGTACATAGGGATAATGTAGCTGGCGGCGGCATGCGGACGGCAGATTAGGGGTTAATAAGTGTAGGTAGCTGGCGGCGACGTTGTGGGGGGCAGATTAGGGGTTAATAAATATAATATAGGGGTCGGCGGTGTTAGGGGCAGCAGATTAGGGGTACATAAGGATAACGTAGGTGGCGGTCGGCAGATTAGGGGTTAAAAAAATTTAATCGAGTTTCGGCGATGTGGGGGGACCTCGGTTTAGGGGTACATAGGTAGTTTATGGGTATTAGTGTACTTTAGAGTACAGTAGTTAAGAGCTTTATGAACTGGCGTTAGCCCAGAAAGCTCTTAACTACTGACTTTTTTCTGCGGCTGGAGCTTTGTCGTTAGAATTCTAACGCTCACTTCAGACACGACTCTAAATACCGGAGTTAGAAAGATCCCATTGAAAAGATAGGATACGCAATTTACGTAAGGGGATCTGCGGTATGGAAAAGTCGCGGCTGAAAAGTGAGCGTTAGACCCTTTTTTTAGTGACTCCAAATACCGGAGGTAGCCTAAAACCAGCGTTAGGAGCCTCTAACGCTGGTTTTCACGGCTACCGCCAAACTCCAAATCTAGGCCTTAGTTTTTCAAATTAAAGGGATACAAAACCCCCAAAATTTTGCTTTTGTGATTCAGACAGAGCAAACAATTTAAAAAAAAATTCAAATGTACTTCTATTATCAAATATGCTTACTTCCCATACTATAATGTGTTTAAGTGCTACCTAGGTAGATGTCTGGAGCACTGCATGGCAGGAAATAGTGTTGCATTCTTGTGATTTTGAAAAGGGATACGATTTTTGCAAAACTGCTGCCATATAGGGCTTCACAAATGGGCAGGCTACTAAAAATTGATAAGAAGTAAAATAGAAAGTTCATAAAAGAAACAAATTGAGTTTCATATCCCTTTAAATATTTGAATATTTAATTTAGCATTTGAATACATGTGTAATAACATTTTAAAGTTGGGGTCCTATTTATTCAACTGTTGATTCGGTTTCTGGGTGTTTCCCAGACTGGGATGATTGTCAGCCCCTGCTTATGCACGATTGCCCACACAAGAGCAGGGGATGTTGCACAAGCAGCCGCTTGTACAATGATGCCACTTGTCATGATGCCCGGCAATTGATAAATAGAGCCCATAGATATCAATTTTAATCTATGAATACAATTATTCAAATGAGGTATTCAAATGTTATCTTCAAATGTTACATTAGAACAGAGCTTTCCAAACTTTTCATGTTGGTGACACACTTTGTAGACCTACATCATTTCGCGACACAGTAATTCAGTTGTACTGGCAAAAAGGAGGTTAAATTAACTTGTTTTAAAAGATACGGACACAAACATAAATTATATAATAACACAATGTATTTACAAGTAACAGTAAGTATGTGCAAGAATTAAAAAGAAAGTTTAATAACACCAATAGCTACTTACTATTTTAATGGGATGTATGAGGTTGATGGGATGAACACAGTTTCGGAATATTTGGTGTAATATTAGATAAAGACACTCGCATTTCATCATCAAGCATTTTTAAGCTTCCACTTCCTATCCATATATCAAGAGCAGGAGCAGCAATGCACTACTGGGAGCTAGTTGCAAAAAAATCCCTCTGACCTCTGACTTCAGCTCAGCGTTTAAGCTGCCACCCTCAGAGCTCTGTGAGTCCGACTGACTACTGCCCATGCTGCAAACACACTGCTGTCCCACTCACTGACTACACTTGCAGTCAGGAGCCAATTAAGGAGACTACAAGAGCAGTCAGGACCCAATGTGCCGCCAAATCCGCCAATGGGAATAGTTTCAGTTCCCACTGAGCTGTGCCAATTGGTTAAGATGATCTGTGACCCACTAGGTATCAATCAAGTGTCAACCATGTGATATGCGCAGCAGGCAGGTGGAAAGTCAGAAACCAAAAAACAATTTAAAAAAAAAATGTAAATTTAAAAAAAAATTGTGCTGAAGCAGGGACACACCTACACACGGCTGCCGACACACTAGTGTGTCCCGACACACAGTTTGGAAAGCACTGCAGTAGAATGTTAACATTAGTTCTATAGTGGGCCTAGTGTAACATTTTTCCTGCCATCTGAATCCAGCATCTCAAATATCCATCATTTGCCGGCTGCAAACAATGACATTTCATCATCTCCATTGATATCTAGCAATCAAGCTGGGATCTACATAATCCATATCTCTACCTATTAACAGCAAAGTAATATTCAATCATTTTGAACTGAATACAGACTAGGCATGATATATTAAACACAGGAGGCTTTAACAAGACGAATATATGAACGAATGCAGCATGAAATGTAAAGAAAAGGAAAGAATAATGTCCTTTAGTGCAGGCCCTGGGAGCCACCACACTTTGCCTCCTGTAAGCGTGGCCGGGGCTCTGTGAAGAAGAGGAGCGGGTTAGCGCAGCTCTCCAACATGCTTAGATATTTTTGTCACTGTAGCAGTGGAACATGTGCATTTGTTTAATGAAGACAAATGTAAATCTTCCTTGAATAGCCGGTGTTCGTTTAGTTTAAAGCGAGATGCAGCTGCCAGTATGCAGATTAGGGCTTTTGTTTATTATTATTTAAAAAAAAAAAATCTGTATGGTAAGGACCTATCCTCACCCTCCTGATCCCCCCAAAAAGCTTTTTAACCCCCCTTTTTACTACAACCCGTTATGTCTGTTACTGACAGTTAGTTTTACCAGTGACAAATTATTTAATTTTTTATATTAAATATCTCTTATTTCTGCAGCATAGTAATCCCCTCTAAGATTATTTTTTTCTGTAGTGTAGGTCCCCATGCCTCTTTCTACCTTCAAAATTATTTTCTGTAGTGTAAGAACCCATCGGTCCCTCTCCCATGTCATTCTTTGTTGCTGTAGTCTAGGGAACCACACTTTTTCCTCCTCCGCTGGGCCACACAACCACCTCATTCCTTTCCTCCTACTACTCCCACTTGGCACTAACATATGATCTTTACAGCGTGACACAGACAATGCCACTGTCTGTAACTGTCAGCGATCTGACTTCATATTGTAAAGGAGTATCATCAGTGCGTCTTTACCATATGAAGGCAGGCAGATGCCTTCTGCCCCCTGGCTGCGACTCCAGCATAGTACGCTTGGCAAAGTACTGTGTATCATAGTACCTATGTCCATATAGCACAAGGGAGGTATTAAATAAAGTCACAATTACACTTCCATGATTCAGATCTTAGTTATATTAGGATTCATTGTTAAAAATCATACCTAGGTAGACTCAGGAGCAGCAATGCTCTTCTATGAGCTAAATGCTAATTGTTGCCAGTACATGTATGCATCTTATCAACAGCTCCCAGTTTTGCATTGCTTCTTCAGAGCCTATTTTTCAACAAAGAACTCAAAGGAGTAAATTGTAAAGTTGTTTAAAATTGCATGCGCTTACTGAATCATTAAAGTTTAATTTTGACTTTACTGCCTCTTTAATCACTCTTTGAATTTCAAAATCAGTTACATTACAAAAACTTTTGAGCAGAAGTATATTTTTCAATGCTCCCATGCATAATTTGGCTATCAAATCGTGTTTACAGGCCAGGATAAACATACCATGTAGACAGAACGTTCCATTTATAAACCAAACAAACTAAAGATATGGAAACATTAGATTTACTTTATCAGCTGTATTAATATTTTACCATACTTGCAAATGCTGAACAGATGCCAGGATATTTAATGCTGCCAAATGTTGCTTTTATTTTGCAGCACATGTATTGCATTCTGTTTAAAAAGTAATTACATCTGCTTGATAATTTATTTGTGCTCTCCTCTTTTCCAATTTTGAATATTCAGTTGCAATAAATTAACAAAAATATAGCACTGATACATGTTTATAAACATTAGCCATTCACACTTTTAAAAACTGAAGATTTATCGGGGAAACAAAAAAAAAAAAGAATTCTAATGTTAAAGGGATATAATACGAGATTTTAATTTCAGATAGAATGTTTAATTTTGTGAATTTAAAATATTGTAATGGTCTTTCACTATTTATTTTGACTATTTTATGTGTAATTTAACATTGAAAATGATGTTTGTTACACTTTCTTCAAGAATGTTGTAGCATATTCTGCAGGATTCTGCCAGTGGTTGCTTGATCAGTTCAGAATCTTAATAAAGAGACATTAACCCTTTCATGCCCGGGTCAAGTGTTTAAAATAAGAATGAAGTTCTGATGTAAACATTTACTTGAAAAATGAAATCAAGCAATAGTCTATGCAAACACGTGATTTCAAGTCTGAGAACAAATCCTGGGGGACTGCCTACAATTTTAGGCCTTTCATCCAGTCTGATTTTCCATTAAACAAAAGGAGGACATTCCATGCTGTCCTAACAGCATTAAGTGTTTAAGCATTAAAACATTTCATTCACCTCTATCTAATTATGGATGCTGCCTTTTGGAACCTAGGTTTCACTTCAGGTATCTGAAAGAGAGTTGCTGCAAATATGCAAACGAATTAACACTAGAATGCAATGAAAGCTAGTTTTCAACATGGTGCCCCCCCCCCCCCCCCGATTAGTGGGAGGTGGGGAATAACTAGAAATTCTCACCCAAAATATAGTAATATTTAAATCTTGGTCCATTTCCCTGGCTAATGCCTACCAGTGAGAACCCCTCCCCAAAAGGGGCATGGACAGAACTGCCCACTCCCCCAGTTACCTGCACATAGATAACTCCCAGACAGTATCACCCCCTCCTCCTAGAGATGCCCAGCCAATAGGTAGTCTTGGAAAAAATTGGGAGGGAGCCTGATAGATAGAATGTTTATGGGCCAAGGGATATGGGCCAAGATATAGAAATTACTATATTTTGGGTGAACATTTCTAGTTATCTTGTAAGAAACCAGTTAGAAATTTTACAAAGAAGGATACAGAATGGGTATCATTAATGGTTTTAATACCAAAATGAAGATCCCAGGATGAAATTGTAGATCTCTAACAGTTGGATATGGACCAAAACCTGAAAAAAATTATTACCAGGAGGTCTAAAGCCTCTAGAGTTGAAGCACAAACAGGTTCCAAAAACCAAAATTCTAATCAATAGAGATTATAGAAATTATAAGTTTTTGCAGAGCGCCAACAGGTAGCAGGATACCTGTTATGAAAGCATTAAACGAGAAAAAACAAAACAAGTATCAGTGAAAAATAGAAATTGTACGTTTACAAGCGTGTTAAAAAATTAAAGAGGCTGAAAAATTAAACTGCAGCAAACAGACAATTTCAGCAACCATGCCTTCAACCTAAAACTTTGAGAGTTTGGATACAACAGAGGATCCTGAAGCAGCAGGTTCCATGGAATTTGAAATATCTATGGAGGCTGAATTGTCAGCCTTTGCACTAGAGGAAACCAAGATGTGCAAGGCTAAAATAAAGAAACATAACAAAAATTGTTTTTATGGGATTCTCTTCAGATATAAGGAATAGGAGTAAAGAGTGAAATCACATAAATTAGAGTGGTACCAAGTCAGAGTATTGACTCCTAGAGCTTGAACATCTGGGAAAAAACAGAAATATTGTGGAACCTGACAATAAAGACCAGAGGCCATAGAATAACCTCCAAAATGAACCACTTGTCCACAATCTTCTGAGAAAGTTGAATTGTGGACCTGCCATTCTGTTGGTAAGACCTACTTCCTGCAAAGGAAGTCTGCCCATAAATTTAAAGAACCGGAAATGTGAATGGCTGACAGAAACTTGCGTTGAGCTCATACAAATATTGGAGAGCTCTACTTCTCCATAGCAGTAGGAACCAAACTGGCTCTAATAGGAGTAGACTTCAGGACAGATTTAAATGCTGAATCCGCTAAAAAATGCCTCTTCAGAACAACTGAAAACAGGGATGCAGTGGGAAAAGAGCAAGATGTCTCTAAAAATGACAGACTATAATATTGGAAAACACATATCCTCCATCTTGCTAAAAAACATTCTTATTAACTGAAATGTAACCTCCAGTTTCAGAAATTCTTTCGGGAGTGGAGATCATTAAGAAAATCTAGATGAAATGTCCCCAAACTTGAGAACACCTTGAGGCACCTAAACAAGTAAATGGGGATTGTAAAGCATGAAGAAAAAGAAACGTATGTCAGTGGAACCCTTGCCTGTGTACATAGGCAGGATTTCGAGTTACAACTGAAATACACTCCCAGCTTATGTGAAACAGGTCTGTTAATTCATCAGTTTAATAATATGTCTAGGAGAGAATGCTCTGTACCTTAAAGGGACACTGAACCCAAATGTTTTCTTTCGTGATTCAGATAGAGCATGCCATTTTAAGCAACTTTCTAATTTACTCCTATTATCACATTTTCTTCATTCTCTTGGTATCTTTATTTGAAAAGCAAGAATGTAAGTTTAGATGCCGGCCCATTTTTGGTGAACAACCTGGGTTGTTCTTGCTAATTGGTGGATTAATTTAACCGACCAATAAACATTACTGTTTATTACCTAACCCCCCTAACTTTAACACAATTAAATAAGATCTAAATTAAACTTAAAATTATTAACTAAATAATTCCTATTTAAAACTAAATACGTACCTGTGAAATAATACCTAAGCTAGCTACAATATAACTAATAGTTTTATTGTATCTAGCTTAGGTTTTATTTTTATTTCACAGGTAGACTAGTTAGTATATAGTTATTAACTATTTACTAACTACCTAGTTAAAATAAATACAAACTTACCTGTGAAATAAAACCTAACCTGCCTTACACTAAAACCTAACATTACAAAAAATAAAAAAAACTACCATTACAAAAAAATTAAAAACCTACCATTACAAAAAATAAAAAAATGAAATTATCCAAAAATAAATAAAGATTAATCCTATTCTAATACCCTTAAAAAAACACCACGAAATAAAAAACCCTACTCTAGAATAAACTACCCACGGCTCTTAAAGGGGCCTTTTGTAGGGCATTGCCATGAGATAAACAGCTCTTTTACTTAAAAAAAAAACACCCCCTAAAAATATACATTACACAAAATAACAAACAAATTATCAAAAAATAAAAAAAATATTCCTATTCTAATACCCATAAAAAAACACCCAAAATAAAAAACCTAATCTAGAATAAAATACCAATTGCCCTTAAAAGAGCTTTTTGTAGGGCATTGCCCTAAAGATATAAGCTCTTTTTTTTTAAATAAAATTACAAAGACCCACTAACATTAAAAACACCCCCCAACCCACAAAATAATAAAAAATTATCTAAAAAACCTAAGCTACCCATTGCCCTGGAAAGGTAATTTGTATGGGCATTGCCATTAAAAGGGCATTTAGCTCTTTTACTCCCCAGACCCTAACCTAAAAAATAAAACCCACACAATAAACACTTAAAAAGCCTAACACTAACCCCCTGACGATCCACACAGTTTTTGAAGTCCTGCTTGAACGATCTTCATCCCAGCAAAGTCTTTATCCAGATGGCCTCTTCAATCTTCAACCCGGCGGCGATGTCCTGATCCAAGTGGAGAGAAGTCTTCATCCAGGCGGCCTCTTCAATCTTCAAACAGGCAGCATCTTCTATCTTGATCCCAGATGCACGGAGCGGGTCCAACTTGAAGACATCCGGCGCGGAGAATCTCTTCATATGGCCACTGCCATACACTGAATCTTCAATGCAAGGGACGCAATTCAAGATGGTGTCCCTTGCATTCTTATTGGCTGAAAATTTTAAATCAGCCAATAGGAATTACTGCTGCTAAAATCCTGTTTGCTGTTAAAATCAGCCAATAGGATTTAAGCAGCTCTCATTCTATTGGCTAATTTGAATTTTGAATTTTGATTTGAATAGCCAATAGCATTTTAGCAGCCATAATTCCTATTGGCTGATTCAAATTTTTCAGCCAATAGGAATGCAAGGGACGCAATCTTGAATCGCGTCCCTGGCATTGAAGATTCAGTGTACGGCGGTGACCGTATGAAGAGGATGCTCCGCGCCGGATGTCTTCAGGATGGACCCGCTCGGCGCCGGCTGGATGAAGACTTCGCCGGCTGGATGAAGATAGAAGAGGCCGCCTGGATGAAGACTTCACCGGCTGGATGAAGATAGAAGAGGCCGTCTGGATGAAGACTTCACCGGCTGGATGAAGGTAGAAGAGGCCACCTAGATGAAGACTTCTTGTCACATGGATGATAACTTCGCCAGCTGGATGAAGATCTTTCAAGTGGGACTTCAACAACTGTAAGTGGATCATCGGGAGCTAGTGTTAGATTTGTGTTAGGTTTGTTTAAGGGTTTTTTGGGTGTTTTTTTTTTTAGATTAGGGTTTGGGCAATGTAAATGCCTTTTTCAGGGCAATGGTTAGCTTAGGTTATTTTAGATAGTTTTTTTATTTGGGGGGGTTGGTTGGGTGGTGGGTTTTACTGTTGGGGGGGTTGTTTGTATTTATTTTACAGGTAAAAGAGCTGATATCTTTGGGGCAATGCCCCACAAAAGGCCCTTTTAAGGGCCATTGTTAGTTAATTGTAGGCTAGGTTTTTTTTTATTTTGGGTAGGCTTTTTTATTTTCATAGGGCTATTAGATTAGGTGTAATTATTTTTTATTTTTGATAATTTGTTATTTTTCATAAATTAGTGGGGGGGTTTGTAATTTAGTTAGTTTTTATTTTTTTAAATTAGATACTTTTTTTAAATGAGATACTTTTTGTAGTTTTTAGAGTAGTATTAGGATTTTTTTATTGGTAGTTTAGTTTTATTTAATTGGTAGTTATTTTAATTTTAGTTTAATAATTATAATAGTTTAATTGTTAGTTTAAAATATATATTTTTTAATTTGACAGGTCAGTTTTAATTTAATTTAAGATAGGGAAATTGTAATTTTAATATAAAGTTAGGCAGTCGTTAGGTTTAGGGGTTACTAGTTTAAATTAGTTTATTTCGGTTTAGGGGTTAATAGTTTATTTTAGCATATTTAGTTGTGGGGGGCTTGCGGGTTAGAGGTTAATAGCTTTATTATAGCGGCGGTGTGGGTGGGAGGGCAACGGTTTAGAGGTTAATACGTTTTTTATAGTGGCGACAATGTCGGGGAGCAGCGGAATAGGGGTTTATACATTTTTTTAGTGGCGGCGATGTCGGGAGCGGCATATTAGGGGTTCATAAATGCAGGAGGGCCTAATAGGTATTTTATGGGTGTTAATGTACTTTTTAACACGTTATGAGTTTTATGTTACAGATTTGTAGCGTAAAACTCATAACTACTGACTTTAGATGGCGGTAAAGATCTTGTCGTTTTAGACTGAAACGCTCACTTTTTAGCCTCACCGCAAAATTCGTAATACCCGCGCTATGGGAGTGATACTGATGTTGCGGTACAGGATAAAAGGTGTGCGGTACACCTATATCGACAACACTTGTAATAGCTGTGGTGCCATATTTTCAGCATTACAAGCCACAACGCAAAACTTGTAATCTAGGTGATTGATTGTATGCTTAAAATTTGATTAACAAAAATATTATTTTTTAATGTAAAGAGATTTAGAAATAATTGACCAAGCCTATAGCAAATACCACTTCCCAGTTGCAATTTGTGCTGCAGGGGTTTATAGGATTTGTAACCACATATAATGGCCTGTTTGGTTATGTAGCCTACAGCATACATAAACACAACTAACACTAACACACAGTAGACACACACACTAAACACACACTAGGCACAGAGGCATACTATAAGCAGACACACACTAGATACACATAGCAAAATCACATAACCCACATGCTATACACACAGTACACCACACACTAAACACTCTATAAACACAACACACTCAAACATAATACACACACTATACCATTATATATTAATATGCTACAAAAAATACTACATGCACACACATACAGCACCCACATAATTTAATAGCACAATATAACATATCCTTGCATTCTTTTCATGTGGTAATTGTATTCTGGTTTATTGCTATGGATTGCATAGAATTTAAGGCCAGATTACAGCTCAACTAAAGGTTCAGGTATACTTGCATAAAGACTCTTTCAAATGTATTGTGTATTTCAATCTTTCATCTTTGTTCTAGTGACCTCATTCAGAACCTGGAGAATATGTTGTTTCTTGAGGTAAGATATACTTCAGTCTACTTGCTGGGTCACTGTGGGTCTCTTTCAAGCAGTTGTATTGTTCTTTTTCTTTGGAGATGAATACCAGTATATTACGTGGTTTATTTATTTGTTAAAGAATGCACACGTGATATTTTTTCAGCTCTCGTTTTAGAATTTTGGACCGTTTTAACTTTATTATTTATTTGTCAATAATTCAAACATTAAATATTGACTTTTATGTTTATGTCACACACAATATATAATAATAATATATATAATAATAATTTAATAGGAATGACTGCCTGCTTTTATTGTAGCGACCATTCATTGACAACTCTTACACCATGTAAAGAATGCATGTTATAGATTTTGTGATTTTTTTTATTAGTTCTCATATTTTTGCTTCATTACATATCCGCAAGGAACATATTTAAAATATTGAATATTGATTGTATCTATTGAGAACATTTTCCTAAATAGATACATTCCTTAGTCACTACGGATATTGTATTTCAAGTCTCACAAAATTATATGAATAGAATTAAAGAGATGTTTAAAGTTTTTTTTATGCAACAGTAATTCCACTGCATTGCAAAAGATCTACATGTAAAATAAATGCTTTAAAACATTTTAAATGGTCCCTTCGAAAAATATGCTTTGTTTTTCAGGCCTGAGACACACTCCTTAAAAAGCCTTGTGAATGATGTTTATCCTACTTCCTTTGTTATGGCAAATTAGGGACAGATGCAAATGAAATATTACACCCTTCAGCCAATCACTGTGCACAATAGTGGAGTGTTCTATATTACATTGAATGGACTCCACTCCCTCTGGGGGAAATTAAAGCAGTATGTTTTTCAGACAGTAAAAAACAGGCAAACAAATTATTAAAATGCTTTGCAAAGGTTTTTTTTTTTTATTGTGTATAACTAAACATTTTATGGTAACTGAATTTCTTAGCTTAATTTCCTTTTAATACCATTGGTTTAGTTGATGTACAGAATATCTTCAGAAGATGAGTTACTATAAGCAACTGCAATCACCATAAATTGTGGTTTGAGAAGAAGAAATGTGAACCTAATCTACGAAATATATAATGATGGTAATAATCATTTTTATGAATATTATTATTTATTAACCATAACAATAAAACTCTTCAACTACTGTAGTACAATAACACTAGAAAAACAAAACACTCCAGCCTAACTCGTTATGTGTGATTACAGTGATCAAGAACCATAAAAGATAAAAATAGAAATTTGAATTTTGAGCATGTTTAGGATTTCATCATTTAAATATGTAAGGGATTCATTGTTTAGCTAAAATGCATGGTGTCAAGCTAAAACATATAGGCCTAGATTACGAGTGAAGCGCCAAATTGTGTTTTCACCAGTATTTATGCTCCACTTAGTAATACCGGAACACTCAAATGTGTGCTGGTATTACAAGTTGAGAGCAATGCAAATGCGACCTCACGTTCACATTGCCTGGAAGATTTGTGCTCATGAGAGCACGCTTCCATAGGCACCAATGGGAGCCTTATTTTGATGCCCTTAGACACGGCAAAGAACCTAGTGCAGCACATAGGGGGTAAGTCACGTCAATTTAAAATATATATGTATATGAACATATACATATATATTTATGTGTATATACACATATTAATACATAAATATATATGTATCTAAGCATATACATATATATTTATGTGAATATACACATATTAACACATAAATATATATGTATCTAAGCATATACATATATATTTCAAGAAAAAACACAGTCTCCATAGACTTCAATGTAAAGGCGCTTTTCAGTGCCGTTTTTTTTCTAACACCCCACATCCCCTCACTTTAACCCTTTAACTGCTTCCTGCAGTTATATATATATATATATATATATATATAAATATATATATATATATATATATATATATATATATATATATACTATATCTTTTTTATTATTATTTTTTTAAAGATACTCATCTTTTTATTTATTTTTTTAATAAAGAAAATGTATACTTAATTTTGGGGGCAATTGGGGGACATTTTTTCAATAAACTAGAGGTCTGACCTCTTTAATGTGCACCAATAAACGGGAAATCTGCGCCTTTACGGGCGCATGTTAATTTAGCGTTCCACTTGAAATCTAGCCCATAATAGGCTTTTCTGTTTGTTTGTTTTTTTAACTTGTTTTTAAGTATTTCAAGTTTTATTGTGTTCTGAACACTAAACATTTAAATTAATGTGTTAACCTATGCAAAACAAACCATCTTGAATCAGTTCAATAGAATTACATAGATATTGGACTATGACCATTCATGAACAGCAAAATCTGTGATTCCAAAGCAGCACTGCATCAAACACAACAAATATAATTCATATGAATTACTGAAATAACCAAACACAAATATTAAAAAATAATTAACTCTATCAAAAAGGTAATAACTTACAAATGATAACAAAAATATGCTTATTTTAAAGGGACATTAAACACTAAATAAATGATAGATAAAATAATGCATTCAAAGAAAAGATTAGTCTGAGCTGTTTAAATATTGACAACACAAGTGTAAAGTTTTAGTATCTATCAGCTGCCATGTTTTAACTTAAGTTACCGTCTCCACTGTGGCCAATTAGGGACTGTTATAGATATTTCCCTAGAGTGTGCAGCCAATGGCTGTGTGGAATATAACAGTGTTCTGCAATTCCATTTCTAACAGAAAAGGAAAAGCTCAAAATTTCATAATGGAATTACACGAAAAGAGTACAAAATAAATAATGAAAGTATATTGCAGGGTTGTTTTTTTATATATGATTTATCATTTTATATTACCATCTCAAAGTGTTTAATGTCCCTTTAATTAAAGTCTTACATCAATAGATATGATTACGTTTTTCTTTGTAACTAAATGGTTAACAAAGTGGCTGTAAAAATAAAGAAACAATATAGACTAACGGATCCGTTATCAACATGGTGAAATTTGTGAAGAACTAAACAGATCTATCGTTAATGTATTGTTAGCACATGCAAATGGATTCTAATGGAGCAGTGTAAATTGCAATCAATACTTCTCTTTTTGATGGCGGAAATGAGAAGTCTAGGGAATGTGAGCTTGGTATTTAGTATTAGAGATAAAAATTCTAGGCATCATTATCTCCTTTTTATGCCCCCTGAAATTGCTAATCTATCATTTCTGTTGTATCATTTCACTTTAACTCTGTGCTGAAGTAATATGTTATTATGAGAAAGCTTTTGCTTTGAAACTGCTAATGAGTCTTAGAATCTGAAGCTTAGCAAGGGTTTCTCTTATAAATACTGCACGTAGCCATCTGATAAACTGACATACAGGGGCTTTCTATTTGTTTTTTCTAGAAAAGGGGAGTAAACTGCAAAGCCACATAGAATTGAGCCGTTAGATTTACCAGTGATGCAAAGATTAAATCTGAATGCTGTCAAATACTGTGTTAGGGCACTTGGCAAAAAAGAAAAGAAATGCAGCTTGAAAAAATCCTGCATTAATCATTATATCATATGTTTTGCTTCAGGGTCTTAGAGCTGTCTACCTGCAGCAAAGCCATTGGAAAAATGTACTTTAAAGACATAAGTGAATTTTAGAGCCACCTTCTGGCTTCTGCAGGAAACACATCAAACAAAACAATGAGAAAAAATTAGCTTAATCGTAGTATTAATCATAGACCAAACACATATTGAAACTATAGCTAAATAAACATACCCAAGTAATCATAATTCATCCAAACAAAAAGCACAGATTGTGTTGCTAATGGAGATATCAAAACCTTGTATAATTTATGATATATCTCCTTTGTTTTTTTGTAGTGAAAATGATCATTCACAGTTACTATACTTAAAGGGACTGTAAACATTTTATAACTAGAAGACATATTTGTTGCAATGCAGATAGCAACACTACACACAGTCATTGTGTTAGTGTAAATTAAATTATTTTTCAGTTGTTATCAGCTAAAGCCATTTAGAGACAAATGTGTAGCAGAGTTAGCCTTCAGAAGTCTGCAGTAGGAATTTACAGCTTCGAAAATTAGAAACTCCAAAATATTCTACTAGAAGGAACCCTGCAATCAAATACTGTACTCTACCCTTGTTACCTGATTACATTGATGGATCAGCTCAGATTAAATTAAGCCATATATGCTGCTCTATAGACATAGGGTGTTGTATGTGTGATTCACAGAAATTATGTTATAACCTTGAATAATTTTTTTGTGATTTATAGACAAAACATCATAATGTGAATTATCCATTAGGACCATCAGATTACTTTAGCCAAAAACATCAAACATCCTGTAACTGCAGCCATTTTTCATCTACAAAAAGACAAATGAAGAAACTACACCTTCTACATAAATTAACAATGTATTCTTTAGCTAACGTTATATATATGTGGGGGAAACTAAATATAAACAAAATAATGTATTTATCACAAATAAATATAAAATAACAAATGTTGAATTAAGTGAGCAAATAATGTAAAAGTTTTTTTTTTTTATTAATGAAATTGCAAATTTAAGGGCCAATCAAACATTTAGGAGTCAGAAATATTGTATGTTATTTTAAATATACACAAATATAGAGGTATACTGTAGATAAATGTATAAATGTATACAGGGAGTGCAGAATTATTAGGCAAATGAGTATTTTGACCACATCATCCTCTTTATGCATGTTGTCTTACTCCAAGCTGTATAGGCTCGAAAGCCTACTACCAATTAAGCATATTAGGTGATGTGCATCTCTGTAATGAGAAGGGGTGTGGTCTAATGACATCAACACCCTATATCAGGTGTGCATAATTATTAGGCAACTTCCTTTCCTTTGGCAAAATGGGTCAAAAGAAGGACTTGACAGGCTCAGAAAAGTCAAAAATAGTGAGATATCTTGCAGAGGGATGCAGCACTCTTAAAATTGCAAAGCTTCTGAAGCGTGATCATCGAACAATCAAGCGTTTCATTCAAAATAGTCAACAGGGTCGCAAGAAGCGTGTGGAAAAACCAAGGCACAAAATAATTGCCCATGAACTGAGAAAAGTCAAGCGTGCAGCTGCCAAGATGCCACTTGCCACCAGTTTGGCCATATTTCAGAGCTGCAACATCACTGGAGTGCACAAAAGCACAAGGTGTGCAATACTCAGAGACATGGCCAAGGTAAGAAAGGCTGAAAGACGACCACCACTGAACAAGACACACAAGCTGAAACGTCAAGACTGGGCCAAGAAATATCTCAAGATTGATTTTTCTAAGGTTTTATGGACTGATGAAATGAGAGTGAGTCTTGATGGGCCAGATGGATGGGCCCGTGGCTGGATTGGTAAAGGGCAGAGAGCTCCAGTCCGACTCAGACGCCAGCAAGGTGGAGGTGGAGTACTGGTTTGGGCTGGTATCATCAAAGATGAGCTTGTGGGGCCTTTTCGGGTTGAGGATGGAGTCAAGCTCAACTCCCAGTCCTACTGCCAGTTTCTGGAAGACACCTTCTTCAAGCAGTGGTACAGGAAGAAGTCTGCATCCTTCAAGAAAAACATGATTTTCATGCAGGACAATGTCCCATCACACGCGTCCAAGTACTCCACAGCGTGGCTGGCAAGAAAGGGTATAAAAGAAGAAAATCTAATGACATGGCCTCCTTGTTCACCTGATTTGAACTCCATTGAGAACCTGTGGTCCATCATCAAATGTGAGATTTACAAGGAGGGAAAACAGTACACCTCTCTGAACAGTGTCTGGGAGGCTATGGTTGCTGCTGCACGCAATGTTGATGGTGAACAGATCAAAACACTGACAGAGTCCATGGATGGCAGGCTTTTGAGTGTCCTTGCAAAGAAAGGTGGCTTTATTGGTCACTGATTTGTTTTTGTTTTGTTTTTGAATGTCAGAAATGTATATGTGTGAATGTTGAGATGTTATATTGGTTTCACTGGTAAAAATAAATAATTGAAATGGGTATATATTTGTTTTTTGTTAAGTTGCCTAATAATTATGCACAGTAATAGTCACCTGCACACACATATATCCCCCTAAAATAGCTATAACTAAAAACAAACTAAAAACTACTTCCAAAACTATTCAGCTTTGATATTAATGAGTTTTTTTGGGTTCATTGAGAACATGGTTGTTGTTCAATAATAAAATTAATCCTCAAAAATACAACTTGCCTAATAATTCTGCACTCCCTGTACTGCATGTACTGTAAAAAAAAGTAAAAGAAAACAAAAAGTTAACAGTTTCCAGCAACACCTCCATTAAAAGCCAAATTAATCAAATAAAGGGTGGCTGTTCCCAACCTGTTGCCATCACATCACAATATATAGATATATACTGTATATATAATATTTAGCCGCTGGCCCAGCACTCCTTCCACTTTGGTGTTATCCATGCCTGGGTGCAATGCTCATGGGGATTAGATAAATGCATTTTTCTCTGTTCTATTGGGAGTTCAGCTCAGATGGCGTTGTGAGTGTATGCATGCTGCTTTACTCTAATCGTAATTTGTCTTGAAGAAGGCCCATGATGGGGTCGAAACATCGACATTCAAGTTAATGTTATAACACATTTGGAAATAAAGTTATATGATTTGATTTAGAAGTCCTGTGAGTGCCCTCCTGCACCTGTACAGTTTATATATATATATATATATATATATATATATATATATATATATTTATTTATAGTGGTAGAAATCCCAGAGGGGAAAAGGGAAGGAGGCTAATCCGAAACCAAGAACCTGGTTCAAAAGGAAAGTTTATATATATTTTTTTATTTTATTTTTAATTAATTTTTATTTATTACCAACATAAATTGAACAATACAAAATCAAATATGAATACTGTGTAAAGATTTCATACATTGATGCATGCAAAAACAAAATTGGCAAATATATGAACAAAGTCCCTTATGTCCCTTCAAAAGATGCAGACAAAAGCCACTAAGGAACAGCCAGACAAAATAAATCTGTGATAGTCACTCACCAATGTATCTGTGATAGTCACTCACCAATGTAAAGCAAATGGAAAAAAATATTTAAGAGTAGCAGGAGCTCAACAGATCATTTGGGACTCAGATTCTGTCAATCTTTTCCAGTGGGTGTCTTAGAGGCACAGCAAATCACACTGTTAAGCAGATCTGTCTCACCACATCTTGGGATCAACCTCCAACTTCCCACTCCATAGGCTCAGCTCACCAGATCATTTGTGTCCTCCCAGAGCTGTCAGTCATTACCAGCAGGGGTCTTAGGTAACATATTACACTACATAGCTGCTGGGTCACTGATTAGGTCTTCAGCATTCAGGAATCTATCATGTGTTGATCAGGCCTAATAAATTCCAGATTGGATTGGGTCAGAATGATTTCACTTGAGATGAGAGAGAGGCTAAGCGAGCCTGAGACAATTGGGCCTTGAAGCTGCATCTGCAGCTTAATAAATGGGACCCATAGTCTTCATATGTTTGTCCCTACTTTTCC
Source organism: Bombina bombina (assembly GCF_027579735.1). Classification (NCBI taxonomy): domain Eukaryota; kingdom Metazoa; phylum Chordata; class Amphibia; order Anura; family Bombinatoridae; genus Bombina; species Bombina bombina. The sequence goes on from NC_069499.1 coordinate 897,140,328, forward strand.
AAAGTATATCAGTTTGATCCTGCCTATAACAGAACTGCCAGGATATACTGTCAATTCTTCCTTAAACCAGTTGACAATTTTAGCCTATTGTGGACCTTTTCTGTGAGATGTAGCCCTATCCCTCTAGGTACATTGAGCAGGAAATCCATGTTTGGTTTCCCCATAAACCTTAGAAAAACCAGACATGGATTTCCTGCTCAAAACATAAAACTTCCAAATTTAAAAATAATTTATTCAACCCAACCATACAATATACAGGGCTTTTTGTCTGCGGACTAATACATTTTCACCCTTGACTAGTAAATAATTGAGATATTTTTCTACCACTGTATAAATAGCTAGATGATAGATAGATAGATAGATAAATAGATAGATAGAGGGCTAGATTACGAGTGAAGCGCAATATTGCGCTTACGCGAACGCGATATTTGCTCTTCACTCAGTAATACCAGCGCACATTACAAGTGCGATGCAATGTGAATTATTATTATTATCAGGTATTTGTAGAGCACCAACAGATTCCGCAGCGCTGTATTCACATTTCTCTGAAGCCAAGCACTCATGAGAGTGTGCTTCCATAGGCTTCAATGGGAGCCTCGTTTTTTATTCTGACAGAAATGGCAAACCACCTAGATCAGCCCAGGGGACAAATTGCGCAGTGTTGGTCAGCAATAAATAAATATATATGTATATGATTATAAACAAATATAGTTATGTGATTATATGTGCATATACAGATATTAACACATAAATATATATATGTATACAGTATAAGCATATATATATATATATATATATATATATATATATATATATATATATATAGTGAAAACACAATCCCCCATTGACCTCCATGGAAAGGCACCCAACATCCCCTCACTTTAACCCCTTATAACTGATTCTTGCATTTAAAAAAAATTAAAAATGGTCATACATTTCTTTTACGGGCACACATTAAGATAGCTCTCCACTCATAATCTAGCTAAAAAGGTTTTATTGCGTGAAATGAACATACTGCTTTGACTGTGAAAGTTTTTTTATTTTGCTTTAAAAATGTCTCTCCTGTTTAATTGAATCTCTAGAAAACAATTAAATTGTCATAAATGTTCTTGCATTCTAATATAAGCAATACTTGTAATTAAGGCATGCTATTAAGATATCCTCTTTCAAACATTTGAATGAAATATATTTTTTTTTACAGTCACACTTTTGCAAAAATGTGCAAGATGACATGATTTATGAATAATGTTCCTTCAGTATCGGTGTGTCATTACATATTAGCACTGAAAAGTCAGTTTGAACAAAATGTCATTTGCTGAACACCTTCCACATTTTTGCATAATTTGTATTAAAAGGACAATGGTTTAGATAACCAAAATATTAAAGGGACATTATAGTGCAGAAATTACACACTCTACATCATTAGAGCATTTAAAGGAACACAAAACCGATTTTTTTTTTTCTTTTATGACTCAGATAGGGCATACAATTTTAAACATTTTCCAATTTGTTTCACTTATCAAATGTGCTTATTTTTCTTGGTATCCATGTTGAAGGAGAATCAATGCACTACTGGAAGTAAGCTGAACATATTGGTAAGCCAATGACAAGAAGCATACATGTAAAGCCACCATTCAGCAACTTGCTCCCAGTTTTACATTGCTGCTCCTGAGAATACCTAGGCATGCTTTTCAATGAAGGATACCAAAAGAATGAAAGAAATTAGATAATAAAAGTAAATTGGAAAGTTGTTTAAAATGACATGCTCTATCTGAATCACACAATAACAATGGGTTTAATATCCCTTTAATTTTAGCACTACTGAACCTGCAAGTCCAAGTGTTTAACCCAAGCAAAATGATTAACCCCTTAATGACCGCAGCACTTTTCCATTTTCTGTCCGTTTGGGACCAAGGCTATTTTTACATTTCTGCGGTGTTTGTGTTTAGCTGTAATTTTCCTCTTACTCATTTACTGTACCCACACATATTATATACCGTTTTTCTCGCCATTAAATGGACTTTCTAAAGATACCATTATTTTCATCATATCTTATAATTTACCATAAAAAAAATTATAAAATATGAGGAAAAAATTGAAAAAAACACACTTTTTTAACTTTGACCCTCAAAATCTCCTACACTTCAACAACTACCAAAAAACTCCCATGCTAAATAGTTTCTAAATTTTGTCCTGAGTTTAGAAATACTCAATGTTTACATGTTCTTTGCTTTTTTTGCAAGTTATAGGGCAATAAGTACAAGTAGCACTTTGCTATTTCCAAAAAATTTTTAAAAAAATTAGCGATAGTTACATTGGAACACTGATATCTGTCAGGAATCCCTGATTAACCCTTCACATATATATATTTTTTAAAAGAACACAACCTAAGGTATTAAACATGGAGTATTTTGACTCTTTCCATGCAACTATTTTACCACCAATCTATGCCAAAGTTTGAAAAAAAAAAAAAAAAAATGGTGATTTTTTGACAAAATAGCAATTCAAGAATACATTTACTGAGAACGTTAAGGGTTACTGCCAAATAACACCCCAATATGTCTTCAGCAGCATCTCCTGAGTACAGTGATACCACCCATGTATAGGTCTGTTGGGTTCTCTGGGGGCTAAAAGGCCTTATTTTTAGGGGGCGCATTCCAGTTTTTTAATTTGGAATTTTCACATCTGTCGTCATGCACCCATGTCCTATTTGGGACATTTCTGAAGCCGGACAATGCAAATTACCCCCATCAAACCATATATTTTTAAAAAGTAGACACCCTAGGGTATTTCAAATGCTGGTATTTTAACACTTTGCATGCACTAATTCAACCACCAGTCTTTGTCAAACTTTTGGGTAGTCATTTTGGTGTGTTATTTTTCACACGCATTGTACTTTAGGCATGGATTCTCAGTTCCTGTTATATGTTACTGACCAAAAACACCTCAATATGTGTTCAACAACAACTTCTGAGTACAGTGATACCCCCCATGTATAGGTGTGTCGGGTTCTCTGGGGGCTAAAAGGCCTTAATTTTAGGGGGGGCATTCCAGTTTTTCAACTTGGAATTTTCACATCTGTCATCATGCACCCATGTCCTATTTGGGACATTTCTGAAGCCGGACAATGCAAATTACCCCCATCAAACCATATATTTTTGAAAAGTAGACACCCTAGGGTATTTCAAATGCTGGTATTTTAACACTTTCCATGCACTAATTCAACCACTAGTCTTTGTCAAACTTTTAGGTAGTCATTTTTTTGCATTATTTTTCACACATATTGTACTTTAGGCATATATTCTCAGTCCCTGTTATGTGTTACTGCCAAAAAAAACCTCAATATGTATTCAACAACATCTCCTGAGTACAGTGATACCCCCCATGTATAGGTGTGTCGGGTTCTCTGGGGGCTAAAAGGCCTTAATTTTAGGGGGCGCATTCCAGTTTTTCAACTTGGAATTTTCACATCTGTCATCATGCACCCATGTCCTATTTGGGACATTTCTGAAGCCGGCCAATGTAAATTACCCCCATCAAACCATATATTTTTGAAAAGTAGACACCCTAGGGTATTTCAAATGCTGGTATTTTAACACTTTCCATGCACTAATTCAACCACTAGTCTTTGTCAAACTTTTAGGTAGTCATTTTTTTGCATTATTTTTCACACACATTGTACTTTAGGCATATATTCTCAGTCCCTGTTATGTGTTACTGCCCAAAAAAACCTCAATATGTATTCAACAACATCTCCTGAGTACAGTGATACCCCCCATGTATAGGTGTGTCGGGTTCTCTGGGGGCTAAAAGGCCTTAATTTTAGGGGGCGCATTCCAGTTTTTCAACTTGGAATTTTCACATCTGTCATCATGCACCCATGTCCTATTTGGGACATTTCTGAAGCCGGCCAATGTAAATTACCCCCATCAAACCATATATTTTTGAAAAGTAGACACCCTAGGGTATTTCAAATGCTGGTATTTTAACACTTTCCATGCACTAATTCAACCACTAGTCTTTGTCAAACTTTTAGGTAGTCATTTTTTTGCATTATTTTTCACACACATTGTACTTTAGGCATATATTCTCAGTCCCTGTTATGTGTTACTGCCAAAAAAAACCTCAATATGTATTCAACAACATCTCCTGAGTACAGTGATACCCCCCATGTATAGGTGTGTCGGGTTCTCTGGGGGCTAAAAGGCCTTAATTTTAGGGGGCGCATTCCAGTTTTTCAACTTGGAATTTTCACATCTGTCATCATGCACCCATGTCCTATTTGGGACATTTCTGAAGCCGGCCAATGTAAATTACCCCCATCAAACCATATATTTTTGAAAAGTAGACACCCTAGGGTATTTCAAATGCTGGTATTTTAACACTTTCCATGCACTAATTCAACCACTAGTCTTTGTCAAACTTTTAGGTAGTCATTTTTTTGCATTATTTTTCACACACATTGTACTTTAGGCATATATTCTCAGTCCCTGTTATGTGTTACTGCCAAAAAAAACCTCAATATGTATTCAACAACATCTCCTGAGTACAGTGATACCCCCCATGTATAGGTGTGTCGGGTTCTCTGGGGGCTAAAAGGCCTTAATTTTAGGGGGCGCATTCCAGTTTTTCAACTTGGAATTTTCACATCTGTCATCATGCACCCATGTCCTATTTGGGACATTTCTGAAGCCGGCCAATGTAAATTACCCCCATCAAACCATATATTTTTGAAAAGTAGACACCCTAGGGTATTTCAAATGCTGGTATTTTAACACTTTCCATGCACTAATTCAACCACTAGTCTTTGTCAAACTTTTAGGTAGTCATTTTTTTGCATTATTTTTCACACACATTGTACTTTAGGCATATATTCTCAGTCCCTGTTATGTGATACTGCTAAAAGGCCTTAATTTTAGGGGGCGCATTCCAGTTTTTCAACTTGGAATTTTCACATCCCATGCACCCATGTCCTATGTAGGACATTTCTGAAGCCGGCCAATGTAATTTACCCCCATCAAACCATATATTTTTGAAAAGTAGACACCCTAGGGTATTTCAAATGCTGGTATTTTAACACTTTCCATGCACTAATTCTTTGTCAAACTATTAGGCAGTCATTTTTTGTGTGTTATTTTTCACACACATTGTACTTTAGACATGAATTCTCAGCTCCTGTTATGTGTTACTGCCAAAGAAGACCCCAATATGTGTTCACCAACATCTCCTGAGTACAGTGATACCACCTATGCATAAGTTTCTTGGCTTGTTCGGGGGGTGTAATGCCAAATGTCCAACATGCGTTTGTGATTTTTTTTTCACATTTAACATATTTTCTTTGCCTATTGTCTTTTTGGGGGTATTTTAACATACCCCAATTTATTTGTTTCCATGAATGTGCATATTTTTGAAATGTTGACACCCCAAGGTATTGTATATGGTGTGCTTTGATGCATTTGAAGTAACTGTTTTAGCTAAAAAAAATTGGAGAAAGTGTATGGTGGCATTTTTTCAATTTTCATTTTTACACACACATTGCTTTTTGACTATGATTTAGGAGAGACTGTTGTAAGTTAGTGCAAAAAAATACTTCAGGTTGTTTTCTGCTAGGCACCCTGAGTACACCTATGCCCCCCATGCATAGGTTTGCCAGGATTTTGGGAAGGTTATGTTACAATTTTATGACTTGTGATTTTAGTTATTAAGTGAGAGTATTTCTTCTGATAGGCCTATCTTTAGTTTGGGGCCTATTGTAAACCCCACTTTTATTTATTGCCATGAATGTGCATATTTTTGAAATGTTGACACCCCAAGGTATTGTATATGGTGTGCTTTGATGCATTTGAAGTAACTGTTTTAGCTAAAAAAATTGGAGAAAGTGTATGGTGGCATTTTTTCAATTTTCATTTTTACACACACATTGCTTTTTGACTATGATTTAGGAGAGACTGTTGTAAGTTAGTGCAAAAAAAATACTACAGGTTGTTTTCTGCTAGGCACCCTGAGTACACCTATGTCCCCATGCATAGGTTTGACAGGGGTTTTTGTAAAAAAAAAAAAAAGAACAGCCCCATTTTAGAAAAAAAAATATATTAGTGAAATGTAAAAATCTGGCACATTAAAAGTAAAAAAATAACAAAAAATTTAACAGTAAACATAACAAAAAAAAAATAACAGCAAATTTATTTATTTTTTAAAAATTGACCATTGTATGGTACCGCTTGAAGCAGTCCCCAATGCAGAGTCCAGGCTGTCCAGGGCAATCAGGACAGTGATATACAGTGTCCCTTCTCTGCCCCCTCTTGGTACAGACTCTGCATTTTTTTTGTGGTCTCTGCTTTGCGGCAGTAGGGGGGATTTTAAAAATAAAATGAGTAGCCCCAACTCTGCTCTCTCCCATCACCGCCCGGGGAGCAGGTGCATCATGGTACAAAATCCCCGAAATGATCTGGAGCTGAAATTGTAAAAAAGTCAGTTTCATTCCGGGGTTTGCTTTTTTGAACAACAAAAAAGCGTTGTGGGTTGCAATCTGCATTAGGTAAATTGCAACCTTTTTGTACCAGGCCCTTGTCTTCCGCATAATTAGGTAGGGCTGCAGCAGCTGATCTGCCAGATCAACCCCACCCATATGCCGGTTATAAGATTTGATGCACACTGGCTTCCTTATGATCTCAGCTCTGCCACGTACAGAGACCGCCACCGTCCTCTCTGTGTGGATGGTGGTAAGAAGGTATACATCCTTCTTGTCTCTGTACTTCAGTGCCAACAGCTCCTCTTGGCGCAGAGCAGAGGTCTCCCCCCTTCGTAGCCGGGTGCGTACAAGTTGTCCTGGGAAACCTTTGCGGTTCTTTTTAATAGTACCGCAAGCTACTGTATCAAAGCAATACAGTAGCTTGAACAAAAGGACACTTGTATAAAAATTGTCTAAGAACAAGTGATACCCTTTGTTCATTAGGGGTAATATCAGGTCCCAGACAATCTTGCCAGTGGTTCCCATATGTTCTGGGCAACCTGGAGGGTCAAGGTGGCTATCCTTTCCCTCATACACCCGGAAGGCCTGAGTATACCCAGTCTCGCTCTCACAGAGCTTATACACCTTTACCCCATACCTGGAGCGCTTGGAAGGAATATACTGCTTGAATCCCAGCCTTCCCTTATACTTCATCAGGGATTCATCAACGCATATATTCCTTCCAGGTGTATAAGCCTCTGCAAACCTGGCAGAAAAGTGGGTAATCAGGGGGCGGATTTTATACAGCCTGTCAAATTGGGGATGCTCCCTAGGGGGGCACAGGCTGTTGTCGCTGAAGTGCATGAAATGAAGAATCATTTCATATCTCTGCCTCGACATACTCTGGGAGAAAATGGGGGTAGAGCAGATGGGGCTACTGCTCCAGTAGGAGCGAACGGAGGGTTTCTTTATGATGCCCATCAGCATAGTCAATGCCCAGAATTTTTTAAATTCTGGCACATTGATGGGGGCCCATTGCTGCTTTGCCAAATATGTTTCAGGCTTTGCAGCACGGTACTGATGGGCATATAAATTAGTTTGGGCGACAATGTTCCCCAATACATCATCACCCAGAAACACCTCCAGAAACTGTTGGGGGCTAAAACCTGCCACATCTATATTTATGCCAGCATTTGCTGTGAAGGGTGGGATATCTGGCCTCTGGAGATGAGGCGTTACCCACTCTTCAGCGGCAATGGCAGCAACACGCCTCCTTCTAGCAGGGGGGCTGGCAGGGGGGCTAGCAGGGGGGCTGGCAGGGGGGCTAGCAGCCACAGATACATCACTATCAGTTGAGACTGCATCTAATGATGTATCTGAGCATATGGCAGGGTCAAAATTGGGGTCTGAGTCAGACATAGAGGCATCTGACTCTGACGCAAGGATGGCATACGCCTCCTCAACACTATATCTTTTCTGTGACATTTTTGTATCTGTCACAGAAAACCAAAATTAATTAATTAACTAAATGGCCTTTGGGTTTTTTTAAAAAAAAGTACAGCTATGCTAATGCCAGTGATTTATAGCGATCACTGGCAAGCTAGGGGTTAAATACTCTTTAAATTAAATTAACTAAATGGCCTTTGGGTTTTTTTAAAAAAAAGTACAGCTATGCTAATGCCAGTGATTTATAGCGATCACTGGCAAGCTAGGGGTTAAATACTCTTTAAATTAAATTAACTAAATGGCCTTTGGGTTTTTTTTAAAAAAAGTACAGCTATGCTAATGCCAGTGATTTATAGCGATCACTGGCAAGCTAGGGGTTAAATACTCTTTAAATTAAATTAACTAAATGGCCTTTGGTTTTTTTTTTTAAAAAGTACAGCTATGCTAATGCCAGTGATTTATAGCGATCACTGGCAAGCTAGGGGTTAAATACTCTTTAAATCAAATTAAATTAGCTAAATGGCTCTGAAAGGAGCGTTTAGGTTTTTAAAAAATTACAACAACAAAAATTAACCCCTAAAAAAATGCACAGACAGCAAAAATGTAGAGCTATGCTAATGCCAGTGATTTATAGCGATCACTGGCAAGCTAGGGGTTAAATACTCTTTAAATTAAATTAAATTAGCTAAATGGCTCTGAAAGGAGCCTTTGGTTTTTTTAAAAATTACAACAACACAAATTAACCCCTAAAAAAATTCACAGACAGCAAAAAAGTACAGCTATGCTAATGCCAGTGATGTATAGCGATCACTGGCAAGCTAGGGGTTAAATACTATTTAAATTAAATTAAATTAGCTAAATGGCTCTGAAAGGAGCGTTTAGGTTTTTAAAAAATTACAACAACAAAAATTAACCCCTAAAAAATGCACAGACAGCAAAAAATTACAGCTATGCTAATGCCAGTGATGTATAGCGATCACTGGCAAGCTAGGGGTTAAATAGTCTTTAAATTAAATTAAATTAGCTAAATGGCTCTGAAAGGAGCCTTTGAGTTTTTTAAAAAAAATACAACAACAAAAATTAACCCCTAAAAAAATGCACAGACAGCAAAAAAAAGTGCAGCTGTGCTACTGCCAGTGATTTATAGTGATCACTGGCAAGCTAGGGGTTAATGGCTCTGAAAAGAGCCTTTGGATTTTTTTGACCCTAGCTTGCCACTATGGTGAGACAGGCTAGGGACACCCCCAGATGCCCCATGATGCACCGGGCATCGCCATTTTGGAAGCCTCATGGGGGAGGGGGGGGGCGCTATATGTGGGGCTTTTTTATTTTAAATGTTATTTATTTATTCCCATTTTTAAGTTTATTTATACACTAACTAAGTGCCTCGACCCACCGAGGCACTTAGCACACTAGCAGAGCATCGGAAGCGTGTCCGATCGCTTCCGATGCTCTGCTGCACTGCCGGGCTCCACGTGGAGCAAAACCGGAAGTGATCACTCAAGGGGGAGTGATCGCTCCGGTCCCGGCACTCCGTAACAGCACTGCAGGGATGCCCAGACATCGAGGCATCCCTGCAGTACTGTAATAGTGCCTGGAAGCGATCTTGATCGCTTCCAGCACTCACTTTAGCCGAGGACGTGCAGGGTACGTCGTCAGGCGTTAACTGCCTTTTTTTTTCAGACGTACCCTGCACGTCCTCGGTCACTAAGGGGTTAAAGAGTTAGCAAGACCACTCAGGAGCCACAGAAATTGCTGGTCGTGAGTGGACACCTCCACTGGGCCAATCAGCAGTGGTATTCATACTGCTTGGTTGTGTGACTGTGCTATTGATTGGCTCACAGCCCTTTTCTGCTAAGGACCAGCAGCTCAGTACAGCTCCAAAGCAGATAGATAGCTAGATATATAAATGATAGCTGATAGATAGATAGATAGATAGATAGATAGATAGATAGATACATAGATACATAGATAGATAGATCGATAGATGACAGATAGATAGATAGATAGATAGATAGATAGATAGATAGATGATAGTTAAATAAATAGATTGATAGATGATAGATAGATAGATAGATAGATAGATAGATGGATTGATAGATAGATAGATAGATAGACACATTACATCTATAAACTAATTCACAACATTTTCTTACACATAGGGCTCCATGTATGAAGCAGCGAAAGCTGCTCTGGAGCCCTTGGGGGACAGGTTCGCATATGCGAGCCTGCTTCCCGCAATGTAAGAAGCAGCGGTCATTAGACCTCTGCTTCTTACACCCTATGCCACCTCTGAGGTGGCAAGGGAAAATCACTGAGAGCTTGCTCGCTCTCTATGAATGACAGCCCCTTCAGTCACGCGATTGGTCGTGCGAATAAAGGGGCGGCATTACACACTCCGATGAGTGTGTAATGATACATATGGGCAAGCGGATCAACAGATCCCCTGCCCATGTGTAGCGAAGGTGGGCGGACAGCTTCGCGAGTTGAGAAGCTGTCCACCCGCCGCTTAGTACATGGAGCCCATAGAGCCTAATTTTAATGATGTACTGTATGTTATGTTTGAGTCTAAAAGAGAGCTTGGGATTCAATTTTGCTGAATTTAAGATATAAAAAGATAGAAAAGATAGAAATTTAAACTAATTTTTCTGTTTTATGATTGAAGTAATAAACCCCAACTTTCCCCAGAGTCTCAGCAAATCTAATTACAAAAACTTAGACACTTTGATATAGATATACTGGTAGCTATACAGATAGTGTAGATGCACTATCTAGCAACTAGATTTTTAGATTTGATGTTATTTATTAAGAGTATAGAACTGTGTATCACGGCTGTAGAGGTATTTACAGATATTTCCAAAGGGAAAACACTTATAGGAAAACAATATTTATTAAGACTTTCATTGAGACTGCTGAATTTGATGACTGGAAGTCTCAAACCAATTTTCTATGAAGTGTTGTTCACTTTGCTGCTGCATTTTATCCCCTTTGTGAACTCGTCCCTGGCCTCTGACCATTTGCTGGAGTCAATCATCATAAAAGGTTCAAAACTTAAATTACAATATTATATATTTCCTGATGCTGTTTTCAAGTTACTTAAAGGGACATGCCACCCACATTTTTTCTTTTATGATTTAGAAAGAGAATGCAATTTTAAGCATCTTTCTAATTTACCTTTTTATTCTCTTGATATTCTTTGATGAAAACCATATCTAGATATGCTCACTAGCTGCTGATTGGTTGCTGCCCATAGAAGCCTTGTGTGATTGGCTCACCATGTGCATTGCTTTTTCTTCAACTAAGGATATTTAAAAAATGAAGCAAAATAAATAATGGAAGTAAATTGTAATGTTGTTTAAATTTCTATTCTCTATCTGAATCATGAAAGAAAGATTTTGGGTTTAGTGGCCCTTTAATTGGACATTGAACCCAATTTTTTTTCTTTCATGATTCAGATACAGCATGAAATTTTAAGCAACTTTCTAATTTACTCCTATTATCAAATGTTCTTTATTCTCTTGGTATCTTTATTTGAAATGCAAGAATTTAAGTTTAGATGCCGGCCCATTTTTGGTGAACAATCTGGGTTGTTCTTGCTGATTGGTGGATAAATTCATCCACCAAAAAAAAAGTGCTGTCCAGAGTGCTGAACCAAACAAAAAGCTTAGATGCCTTCTTTTTCAAATAAAGATACAAAGAGAGCGAAGGAAAATTTGATAATAGGAGTAAATTAGAAAGTTGTTTAAAATTGCATGCTCTATCTGAATCACAAAAGGAAAAAAAGTGGGTTCAGTGTCCCTTTAAAAAGGATTTTAGTATTTTGGAAAAAGGAACCCAGATTATCATCTTGGATAATACAATATATGCATATTGTTCAGAATATTAGGTACATTTGCAGCAAATGATTTGCTCAAAGAATATATTGTAACATAACGTTCTCATATATTCCAGATACTTTAGAGTCAGAGTAAAGCACTTTCTGATACAAATTGTCTGGAACGACTACGTGAAATTATTTAAAGCAGAGCTGTCTGATTGTAGTTGAAGTTTTAAGTTTGTCCTTGCTGGAAGACTAAAAGTAAATCAGAAAATGTACAGAAACTTTAAAGGGATATGAAACTCAAATAAATTATTTTGTGATTCAAACAAAGCATACAATGTAAAAAAGTTTCCTATTTACTTGTATTATAAATTGTGCTTTGTTTCCAGGATAGTCGTTGTTTAAGAGATACCTAGGTAGGTTTCTGGAGCACTGCACTGCAGGAAAGAGTGCTGCTATCTAATGCTCATAAAAATGGATAACATTCTTGCAAAACTGCTGCCATATAGTGCTCCAAATATGGGCAGGCTCCTGAGTTAATGTCCCTGCTTTTCAAACAAGATAATAGGAGAACAAAGAAAGATTGATAATAGAAGTAAATTAGAACTACAAATGAATACGTAAATAATAATAGAAGTAAATTAGAAAGCTGTTCAAAATATCATGCTCTATCTGGTTCATCAAAGAAAAATGATAGGTTTCATGTCCCTTTACAAAAAAAAGATAGCATCCTCAAACACCCCCACCTTGGGTTACACTAAGTCAACCCACTTACCCTATAAAATGCCTGAGAGTTATATTACCTCTAGTAAAGGCCATTAATAAAACATAACTTTTATTAGTAAAGTAAAATTAAATAAAGACAGCGCAGAGTTAAACATATAAAATGTAAAACCCTGTACCAGATCACACCATCTATCAGTATAACAATTAACTATCCCTGAGGCCGTCAAAATAGCAATTAACCGCACTATTGCTGGAGACACAACTCAAAAAAGTCCCTCACTATCAAAACTATGATTTTGTGACCCTCATGGGGGAAAGCAAAAAAATTACATATACTTTATCTTACGTGTCACTCAGCAATAATTATTTAAAACATACTGGGTAGTGCCATGAAAGCCTCAAATACAGTTCAACAGGGAAAGCAAATTAACACTCTGGTGCCATGGACAAAGTATCCACCATCATACTATTCACTGCAGCTTTGTCAAAGCGATAAACCAATTGTTGAAAAACATGCTTTTTAAGTAGTGTTCGTTATCCAATCAAAAAACGCTAGCCACACACACACACCCCATGACATTATGGTGGAAGCCTCTCCATGTGACCAGGAAACTCCCAAGCACCTGATCATATTCCATCATCAAAATCTTTTTCAAATCCATAAAGTAATATTGCCCATAATACAGATCTTATTTTCAGGGAAATCCATATTCCTGTTATAACAAAAGCATCAAAGATAACCTATCAGGCCCATTCTGTATTTCCTATTAGGTCTCATAATATGATCACCCTTCGGAATGTGTTGTTGTTTACACTGTCACCATAGCAGTACTATTGCTTATGATTTGATCATGATATCATCAACCTTTGGTATCTCAAATGCCTTTCCCTATGTCTCATTGGTTACCAAGGTCAAGTAACCTCCTGATAACCAGTTACGTGGCACAGTGCATCATTGTTTACATTGTCACCATTTTTTTCCCTTTTAATCTGTAAACTGTTATTTGCCCTTAATTTAGATCTTATTTTCAGGGAACTCCATATTTCTGTTACACCAAATGACTTGAAAATGTACCTGTCAAGCCCATTCTAAATTTCCCATAAGATCTCCTAATAACATCACCCTTCAGTACCTCACAGGTCCACCCCTAAATTTGATTGGTTACCAAAGTAACGTGACCTCCTGACCACCAATCAAAGGGTTCAACGTGTCGTTTCCACTGTCATCATAGTAATAATATTACTTGCAACTAGGTCATGATATCATCAACCTATGGTACCTCACAGGCCAACTGCTGAGTCTGATTGGTTACCAAGGTCACGTGACCTCCTGATAACCAATTACAGGGTTCAGCATGTAAAAGTACAAGAAAACCAGTGAGTCATTCAAAGCACCAGATAAGGGTAAAAATCCAAAATTCTTTATTCTGGCATAGGATACAAAAAAGGTAAAATGTAAGATACAGCAGGTAGTGAGCCGTCTATGGTTCAGCATGTCACTGTTTACATTGTCACTATAGCAATAATATTGCTTGTGATTAGTATTAATTTTTAAGTTCACAGATAAAATCATTAAGAGATCAAACCTCCATATATAAGCAATTCAACACAAACTTGGAACATGTGTACGATCAAGTATGTTACAGAGATTTATCATGCTACGAACATAGATCCTACCAATAATGATACCGCAAGATAGACGGCATACATGGAGTTCCAATTTTGTACACATCAATGTATTGGAACTTATTAGCAATATTGCCACATATTGTTGCCACTAGGAGCGGTATTCTTACTTTAACTTTAATATAGACTTTAACATTGAAAAGTAGTAACGTTATAAGTATATATAAATATATGTTTTAAGAGGTAAATCCTGTTGAATTATAAAGTCCAAATATCTTTTTAAAATTTGCATGTAAAGCATTTTTTTAGGTATTTTAACATTGATGTTGAATTTTCAATATACAACATACCACCAAACTTTTCCTAGCTTTCCACGGTGTGGGAAGTTAAACAATTTCTTGGCCCACTGGTATTTTCATAGCTGGTTAATGTTGATAGAGGCAGGGTCCTGTACAGACCATGTACATGGCCACATTGAGAGGGTCGGTTGTGGGCGAAACAGTGGCCATATCTGGAAACGCAGTGGGCATGTCTAAGATATTCCCAGGACAGTGAGAGGCTACTGGAGGAAAGTGGGTCAGACCAGTCGCATGCAGGACAGTTGTGAAATATGTATACAAGGCATATAGGTGATGAGGAGGGCAAAGATAATGGAAATGTTAGTGATAAATGGCTAACAACCATGTTTTCATGTAAAATCAATTGAAATATCCTGAAAACCTCACAAAAAGTCATCTGGAAAGCTTTGCAGGAAAATCATAATTGGAAAGAGGGCCTTTGAATGATATTGGCTTATTGAATTTTGTTCTGTCATTATATTTTAGGTAACAATCATTAAAAGATGTTGGCACGTGGTTAATTTTAACCACTATTCAAAACTACTTTGTGAACCTTGTAAAAATGTTTTTAAATCCATCCATCTATGATTGATAAGCATGTTAGCAATTGAGCAAGGAGACATACTACTGTAGCCCCTTGAAGAAAAAAATATTTCCCCCCAAAATGTTTGAGTGAAAAACAATTTGTGAAGCATGGTTGCTGCTTTTGGAAGTCAAGACAACTGATAACGTGCATCTTGCTATTTTATGCTTGGACTTGAGTAAAAAAAAAAATCTTGATGAGGTATTATAATTATAAGTTGATGGTTAAAATATTTAAACACACCTTATATGTATATAATATGGTCATCTTACAAGTCTAGGATTAAAAGGACAGTAAAGTCCAAATTAAACTAGGGCATGCAATTTTAAACAATTTACCAATTTACTTTTATCATCAAATTTGCTTTGTTCTCTTGGTATTCTTAGTTGAAAGCTAAACCTAGGTAGCCTCATATGCTAATTTCTAAGCCCTTATAAAATGTTTAGTTATAGGTAATGAAACAACTTTTCATTATATTCTCATTATGTATATTGCCCCCATTTTCATTTACCTCTGAAAATAGAGCAATTTCTCTGAGACTTTGAAATGAACTCTGCTTATTTATCAATGCAAACTCTGCTACACATATGTCCCTCATTGGATTTAACCGATGACACCTGCAAAACAATTCCCTTTATACTAACTTTTCAACAGTGGCTAGCTTTGTCGTCTGCAGACGAAACCCCAGATTGGATCCTCTAAATAAGGCAAATGGTGGTGGATAATATGATAATTTGCTTTAAAAGTGTTAAGACTTGGCTGATATTTTATTATATTGCAACACAACAGAAATGTCTTGTAATTACTGTGAGTTTATGGTCCCTTTAAATCATCATGTACACAATTAGTAACATATTGCATAGATTATGGCATCAGGTACTGTTTTCACTTAAAGGGACATGAAACCCACATTTTTTCTTTCATGATTTAGAAAGAATATGCCATTTAAAACAACTTTCCAATGTACTTTTATCTTATTTGCTTCATTTTCTTGATATCCTTTGTTTAAAAGCATATCTAGATATGTTCAGTAGCTCCTGATTGGTGGCTGCACATAGATGCCTCATGTAATTGGCTCACACATGTGCATTGCTATTTCTTCAACAAATGATATCTAAAGAATGAAGCAAATTAGGTAATAGAAGTAAATTGGAATGTTGTTTAAAATTATATTCTCTATCTGAGTCATGAAATAATTTTTTGGGGTTTCATGTCCCTTTAAGAGCTTACACACTAAACTCATTTAGATGTTAAGCCATGTCAATTTGTTAGTAAGTATGTTTAATGATTAACATATTTGCATATGCTCTGTATATGTATGTGCCTTTGTTTATAGAAAAAAACAACTAAACACAATCATAATTTTAAGAACTGCATTACCCTCTATGTTTAGTCCAACTTTCTTGCCCTTTTTAGGGATTTCTTTGGTTTTGATGATGATGATCTTGTTTCCCATTGGTTGCTTAGAATTTCCAACCATGAACTTCTGCAAAATGTTCACCTATTCAGTAGAAAATTAAGCCTTTATGTCAGTAATAAGCACTTTTGAAGGATTGTGTTTACAGTTTTTAGGAATAGAAAATTGAGTTGAGAAATATAATTTTAAATGGCAAATTCTAAATAACTCAAACATAATTCACAGCTGTAAGAATTTTGACCATTAACTTGTATGTTTTGTATAAATGTATTATAAAATGTTATTTGGTATGTATTATTTTAATCCTTCTTTTCAATCTTGATTATTTATGGCCTTTATTGTACCAATCTAAAGCATTGTATTATGATCTTGTTTTTTCTTTTATTTAAAAATCAACAAACAACCTCCTTAGTGAGCTGCCTGTTTTGTTCTTTATGACCTTCGCAAACATTCTGAAACGATAGCACATATTGAAAAAGAGTTACATTGGCATGTTACCCCCTGTGCACTGATTTCAAATGGAGCCCATGGCAAAAATAATTAAATAAATAAATGTCACTTCATATATGCTTATGCAACTGCTCAGTCTTTTGTTTGAAACTCATGTTGTGCTTAATGCTCCATATTTACTCCAGGCACATTCTTTGATTTTAGATAAGAATGCTGTTGAAAAAAACATGAACTGCGGCATTATAAAATAAGATAAAAAGAGTCATTCTCATGGTAATTTGATAGCAGGAGGTAATCTGCACTTTAATCCAAATACAACAGACATTCTTTAAAGAATTAGCATATTTCTCCTTGTTATTTGCTGGCTTGGTTAGACCTTTAATATGGCAATGGCTAATTTTTATCGTATAAGACAAGTCAGAGAGGCAAAATATGCAGCAGCAACTTGTACTGCTAAAGGCAAATCCATTACTTGGACTGTAATGCAAGTTGAACTTGTCAGTCATGTTTAACCTTTTATAGATATACCATATGTATGAATGTATATTTATGCAGGTAGCATTGTTGGATCTTTCACCTCACAGAATTGCTTAATGGTTACACAGATATTCAGGATATAGGGCACCTTATCACGATTTTTTTTTCTTTTCTTGAAGAGTGACATTATCATGAAAAAAACAGCTGTGCTATAGAAATACGTTTCATAGAGGAAATGCTATTAAATATGCTTTAAACATCAATCTAGATGCACTTGGAAATAAATTCCAAGATCTGTCAAGTAAAATAAAACTAGAATTTCTTTTTTTTTTATTATTTGCAATTCATCTACCAATATATGATAACCTAGGCATCTACATTGCTGAATACAATTTAAAGGACACAACAAGGAGTGGACAGTTTTATATTCAAATACTTCTTAATATTTAGCATAAAAACATAATTTATGTAAGAACTTACCTGATAAATTAATTTCTTTCCTATTGGCAAGAGTCCATGAGCTAGTGACGTATGGGATATACATTCCTACCAGGAGGGGCAAAGTTTCCCAAACCTCAAAATACCTATAAATACACCCCTCACCATACCCAAAATTCAGTTCAATGAATAGCTAAGTAGTGGGGTGATAGAAAAAGGAGTAAAAAGCATCAAAAAAGGAACTGGAAATATAATTGTGCTTTATACAAAAAAAATAACCACCATAAAGAGGGTGGGTCTCATGGACTCTTGCCAATATGAAATAAATGAATTTATCAGGTAAGTTCTTACATAAATTATGTTTTCTTTCATGTAATTGGCAAGAGTCCATGAGCTAGTGACTTATGGGATAGTAATACCCAAGATGTGGAAATCCACAGAAGAGTCACTAGAGAGGAAGGGATAAAATAAAAACAGCCATTTTATGCTGAAAAATTTAATCCACAACCAAAAGAATAACTTCTTCTTATAATTGAAAAGAAAAAAACGTAAAACATAAGCAGAGGAATCAAACTGAAACAGCTGCCTGAAGAACTTTTCTACCAAAACTGCTTCTGAAGAGGCAAATACATAAAAATGGTAGAATTTAGTAAATGTATGCAAAGAAGACCAAGTCGCTGCTTTGCAAATCTGATAAACTGAAGCTTCATTCTTAAAAGACCACGAAGTGGAGACTGATCTAGTAGAATGAGCTGTGATTCTCTGAGGCGGGGCCTGACCCGACTCTACATAAGCCTTATGAATCAAAAGCTTTAACCGAGATGCCAAGGAAATGGCAGAAGCTTTCTGACCTTTCCTAGAACCAGAAAAGACTAGAAGTCACAAGAAAGAGCAGATAATTCAGAAACTCTTCTAGCAGAAGAGATAGCCAAAAGGAACAACACTTTCCAGAAAATAGTTTAATATCCAAAGAATGCATAGGTTCGAAAGGAGGAGCCTGTAAAGCTCTCAGGACCAAATTAAGACTCCAAGGAGGAGAGATTGATTTAATGACAGGCTTCATATGGACCAAAGCCTGAACAAAATAGTGAATTTCAGGAAGTTTAGAAATCTTTCTGTGAAATAAGACAGAAAAAGCAGAGATTTGTCCCTTCAAGGAACTTGCAGACAAACCTTTATCCAAACCATCCTGAAGAAACTGTAAAATTCTAGGAATTTTAAAAGAATGCCAGGAGAATTTATGAAAGGAATACCATGAAATATAAGTCTTCCAAACTTGATAATAAATCTTCCTAGAAACATATTTACGAGCCTGTAACATAGTATCAATCACTGAGTCAGAAAAACCTCTATGACAAAGCACTAAGCATTCAATTTCCATACCTTCAAATTTAATGATTTGAGATCCTGATGGAAAAACGGTCTTTGAGACAGAAGATCTGATCTTAAAGGAAGTGGCCATGGTTGACAACTGGACATCCGGACAAGGTCTGTATACCAGAACCTGTGAGGCCATACTGGTGCTACCAGAAACACAAAAATATTCCATGATGATCTTGGAGATCACTTTTGGAAGAAGAACTAGAGGTGGGAAGATATAAACAGGTTGGTAAAACCAAGGAACTGCTAACGCATTCACCGACTCTGCCTGAGGATCCCTGGACCTGGACAGGTACCTGGGAAGTTTCTTGTTCAGATGGGAAGCCATCAGATCAATTTCTGGAAGCCCCCACATCTGAACAATCTGAGAAAACACATCTGGATGGAGGGACCACTCCCTCGGATGTAAAGTCTGATGGATGAGATAATCCACTTCCCAATTGTCTACACCTGGGATATGTACCGCAGAAATTAAACTAGAGATGGATACAGCCCAAGCAAGTATGCAAGATACTTCTTTCATAGCTAGAGAACTGCGAGTCCCACCCTGATGATTGACATATTCCACAGTTGTGACATTGTATAATCCCTGCACCATTGATTCAGCATACAAAGCTGGAGAGGTCACATATGAAAATGAGTAAAGTGGATTGCGTCCGATGCTGTAGTCATGAGACCTAAAACTTCCATGCACAAAGCCACTGAAGTGAATGACTGAGACTGAAGGTTATGACAAGCTGAAACCAATTTTTATTTGTCTCTTGTCTGTTAGAGACAGAGTCATGGACACTGAATCTATCTGGAAACCTAACAAGGTGACCCTTGTCTGAGGAATCAAGGAACTTTTTGGTAAATTGATCCTCCAATCATGTCTTTGAAGAAACAACACTAGTTGATTCATGTGAGATTCTGCAGAATGTAAAGACTGAGCTAGTACAAGATATTGTCCAAATAAGGAAACACTGCAATACCCTGTTCTCTGATACAGAGAGTAGGGCACCGAGAACCTTTAAAAAAATTATTGGAGCTGTCACTAGGCCAAATGGAAGAGCGACAAATTGGTAATGCTTGTCTAGAAAAGAGAATCTCAGAGACCGATAGTGATCTGAATGAATCGGAATATGAACATATCCATCCTGTAAGATTATCGTGGACATATAATGACCTTGCTGAACAAAAGGCAGAATAGTCTTTATAGTCACCATTTTGAAAGTTGGCACTCTTACAAAACAGTTCAAATTTTCTGATCCAGAACTGGCCTGAATGGATTTTCTTTCTTTGGGACAATGAATAGATTTGAATAAAACCCCAGACCCTGTTCCTGAAATGGAAATGGTATAATTAACCCTGAAAGCTCTAGATCTGAAACACACTTCAGAAAAGCCTGAGCCTTCACTGGATTTGCTGGAATGCATGAGAGAAAAAATCTTCTCACAGGAGGTCTCATTCTGAATCCTATTCAATACCCTTGAGAGACAATGAACAGAATCTGGAAAAATTTTAATCTGCCCCCCACCAGCTGAACTGAAATGAGGGCCACACCATCATGCAGACTGGGGGGCTGGCTTTGGCTTCAGAATCCTTGGGCAAAGGATTTGGTTTCTGTTCCTTATTCTGTTGAAAGGAACGAAAACGATTAGAAGCTTTAGATTTACCTTTAGATCTTTTATCCTGAGGTAAAAAAAAACCTCCCTTTCCTCCAGTGACAGTTGAAATAATGGAATCCAACTAAGAACCAAATAAGTTGTTACTTTGGAAAGAAAGAGATAGTAATCTAGACTTAGATACCATGTCAGCATTCCAATATTTGAGCCACAAAGCTCTTCTAGCTAAAATAGCTAAAGACATAGATTTAACATCAATTTTAAGATATCAAAAATAGCATCACAGATAAAATGATTAGCATGTTGAAGCAAGCGATCAATGCTAGAAAAATCAGAATCTGTTTCCTGGTGCTCTAAGCTTTCCAACCAGAAGGTTGATGCAGCCACAACATCAGCTAGAGAAATTGCAGGCCTGAGAACTAGATAGCCAGAAAATACATAAGCTTTCCTTAGATAAGATTCAAATTTCCTATCTAAAGGATCCTTAAAGGAAGTACTATCTTCCATAGGGATAGTAGTACGTTTGGCAATAGTAGAAATAGCCCCATCAACTTTGGGGATTTTTTCCCAAAACTCCAATCTGGCTGCTGGTAAAGGATACAACTTTTTAAACCTAGAAGAAGGAATAAAAGAAGTACCAGGCCTATTTCATTCCTTTGAAATCATATCAGAAATAGCATCAGGACCTGGAACAACCTCTGGAGTAACCACAGGAGTTTTATAAACAGAATTTAAATGTTTACTACTTTTAATATCAAGAGTACTAGTTTCCTCAATATCCAAAGTAATTAACACTTCTTTCAACAAGGAACACATATACTACATCTTAGAGATAAGTAGATTTGTCAGTGTCAATATCTGAGGTAGGATCTTCTAAATCAGATAGATCCTCATAAGAGGAGGATAATACAGTATGTTTTCGGTCATTTGAAAATTCATCATCTTTATGAGATGCTTTAAAAGACCTTTTTACGTGTATTAGAAGGAGGAATGGCAGTCAAAGCCTTCTGAATCACATCAGCAATACAATCTGTTATATTCACAGGGATATCATGTACATTAGATGTTGAAGGAACAACAGGCATAGTACTAGTACTGATGGATACATTCTCTGCATGTAAAAGCTTATCATGACAACTGTTACATACTACAGCTGGAGATATAATTTCTGCTAACTTACAACAGATACACTTATCTTTGGTAGAACTGTTATCAGGCAGCAGGAATCCCACAGTGGTTCCTGAGACAGATGTAAATGTAAGAGAAAAAAACAACATATAAAGCAAAATTATCAGTTTCCTTATATGGCAGTTTCAGGAATGGGAAAAAAATGCAAACAGCATAGCCCTCTGAGCATAGAAAAAGGCAAGAGGCATATAGGAAGTGGGGTTTAGAACAATTTTTTTTGGCACTAACAACATCCGGAAATGACGCAACTTGTGTCATAGCAGATGCACAAGGAAACCTGGCGTCAACTAAGACACCAGAAATGATGAATTTGCATCAAAGAACGTACCTTTGTGGCAAAAATATTCTCGCAAACAAGAATGACGCAATAAATATCAGCATTTTGCGGCCTAAATTTTGCCTGTGAAAATTAATGAGAACAGTCAATTTTGAAAAAAAGACTATACCCCAGGTAAGAAAAAATAACTTCCTAAATATGTTTTTCCCAATTTTGAAACTCATTGCCTACAAAAGGAAATATACATAAACCTGACTCATGGCAAATATAAGTACAATACATATATTTAGAACTTTAAAATTAATACATAAAGTGCCAAACCATAGCTGAGAGTGTCTTTAACCCCTTAGTGACCAGAGCACTTTTCCATTTTCTGTCCGTTTGGGACCAAGGCTATTTTTACATTTCTGCGGTGTTTGTGTTTAGCTGAAATTTTCCTCTTACTCATTTACTGTACCCACACATATTATATACCGTTTTTCTCGCCATTAAATGGACTTTCTAAAAATACCATTATTTTCATCATATCTTATCATTTACTATAAAATAATTTATAAAATATGAGGAAAAATGGAAAAAAACACACTTTTTCTAACTTTGAACCCCAAAATCTGTTACATATCTACAACCACCAAAAAACACCCATGCTAAATAGTTTCTAAATTTTGTCCTGAGTTTAGAAATACCCAATGTTTACATGTTCTTTGCTTTTTTTGTAACTTATAGGGCCATAAATACAAGTAGCACTTTGCTATTTTCAAACCATTTTTTTTCAAAATTAGTGCTAGTTACATTGGGACACTGATATCTTTCAGGAATACCTGAATATCCCTTGACATGTATATATTTTTTTTTAGAAGACATCCCAAAGTATTGATCTAGGCCCATTTTGGTATATTTCATGCCACCATTTCACCGCCAAATGCGATCAAATACAAAAAATCGTTCACTTTTTCACAAATTTTTTCACAAACTTTCAGTTTCTCACTGAAATTATTTACAAACTGCTTGTGCAATTATGGCATAAATGGTTGTAAATTCTTCTCTGGGATCCCCTTTGTTCAGAAATAGCAGACATATATGGCTTTGGCTTTGCTTTTTGGTAATTAGAAGGCCGCTAAATGCCACTGCCCACCACACGTGTATTATGCCCAGCAGTGAAGGGGTTAATTAGGAAGCATGTAAGGAGCTTTTTGGGGTATTTTTAGCTTTAGTGTAGTGTAGTAGACAACCCCAAGTATTGATCTAGGCCCATTTTGGTATATTTCATGCCACCATTTCACCGCCAAATGCGATCAAATTAAAAAAAATGTTACATTTTTCACAATTTTAGGTTTCTCACTGAAATCATTTACAAACAGCTTGTGCAATTATGGCACAAATGGTTGTAAATGCTTCTCTGGGATCCCCTTTGTTCAGAAATAGCAGACATATATGACTTTGGCGTTGCTTTTTGGTAATTAGAATGCTGCTAAATGGCGCTGCGCATCACACGTGTATTATGGCTAGCAGTGAAGGGGTTAATTAGGTAGCTTGTAGGGAGCTTGCAGGGTTAATTTTAGCTTTAGTGTAGAGATCAGCCTCCCACCTGAAACATCAGACCCCCTGATCCCTCCCAAACATCTCTCTTCCCTCCCCTACCCCACAAATGTCCCCGCCATCTTAAGTACTGGCAGAAACTCTGCCAGTACTAAAATAAAAGGAGAATTTTGGCTTTTTTGTGCTTTTTTTTTTAGCATATTTACATATGCTTATGTGTAGGATCCCCATTAGCCCCCAACCTCACTGATCCCCCACCAAACAGATCTCTAACCCTCCCCCTCTGACTTAATGTGCGCCATCTTGGGTACTGGCAGCTGTCTGCCAGTACCCATTTTAGTGAAAAATATGCGGTTAAATATAAAAAAAATGCCCCTTTTCTGTAGTGTAGCTTCCCCCCCCCCAATACCAACCCCCCACCCCTTCCTGATCCCTTAGATGCTTTCAAAAAAATAAGTTAATTATATATTCAACTTGTACCTTTTTTCTGTAGTGTAGCGGTTCCCACCCGCTCCCGCCCCGTGCACGCGCCCGCCCGCCACCCCCGTGCACGCGCGCGCGCCCGTGCGCGCCCCCGGCGATACCGCAACCGATCCCGCCCCCCTCTCTCACTAAGAAGCCATCGATGGCCGCCCACCCACCTCCCACTTCAGCTCCCACCCACCAACGAATGCGGCCATCGATGTCCGGTGCAGAGAGGGCCACAGAGTGGCTCTCTCTGCACCGGAGGGGTAAAAAATGTTATTGCAGGATGCCTCAATATCGAGGCATCCTGCAATAACCGGAAATCAGCTGGAAGTGATCAGGATCGCTTCCAGCTGCTTTCCAAACCGAGGACGTGCAGGGTACGTCCTTGGTCGTTAAGTGACTTTTTTAAGAGGACGTACCCTGCACGTCCTCGGTCATTAAGGGGTTAAGAAATGAAAACATACTTACCGAAAGACACCCATCCACATATATCAGGTAGCCAAACCAGTACTGAAACAGTTATCAGTAGAGGAAATGGAATATGAGAGTATATTGTCAATCTGAAAAGAGAGGTAGGAGATGAATCTCTACGACCGATAACAGAGAACCTATGAAAAGATTTCCAACGAGGAAAACCATAGAATTAAATAGGTGATACTACCTTCACGTCCCTCTGACATTCACTGTACTCTTAGAGGAATCGGGCTTCAAAATGCTGAAAAGCGCATATCACAGAAGAAAATCAAGCACAAACTTACTTCACCACCTCCATAGGAGGCAAAGTTTGTAAAACTGAATTATGGGTGTGGTGAGGGGTGTATTTATAGGCATTTTGAGGATTGGGAAACTTTGCCTCTCCTGGTAGGATTGTATATCCAATACGTCACTAGCTCATGGACTCTTGCCAATTACATGAGAGAAATACAGTTCTTTATTTTGAAGACTTAATGGCCTTATTTTTTTAACCCCTTACAAGGTGCCTTACAGGCTGTGTCCGGGGATGTCACAGAGAGGGTCTAATGAATAACATTGATACTGCACTATTACTGCATGCCGCCCCAGTGAAGTATTACAGAAATAGCATAATGGAAACCACCTCAGGCTAGCAACTGCAGGGACAGGGTGTTCCTGTGATTGCATGCCTGTCATGGGGTGCCTCTGTTACATGAAATACAAGCTGCAAACTCATGCTGGATGTCTGTATGTGAGGCTATCCAGCAATGGTACAGTAACAGTCAAATATTATAGTCACAGTGATTGTGAACTTAAAATGGAGCCTGTTTATTGGCATGTTGCAATGCCCCAGTGATGCCCAAATATTCAGTGATGCCCAAAAAAGTGTCCTATGGTCATGTGATCATTGTGACAGCCAGTCACTGTGATCACATGCTTAAAATGACAAACCATTATTTATTAGCAATGGATTGTCTTGACCACTCTCCTTCGCTCCCAATAAACACATATGTGAAAAAAATGGTTCAGTTTATTTTGAACAACTTAGAAGACAAAGGACAGCATATTTTCACAGCTGAAAGATCATGTCAGACTAATCAGATTGATTTCTTTGACCATGTAACTAAATTAATAGACAAGGGATAAGCATCAGAATTTAACAAAGTATTTGACACTGTCCCACACAGCAAACTTATTCACTAAATGTATTTATTTGGAGTAGATGCTAAGATTGCTAAGTGGGTAGAATGCTGGCTTAAGGATACAAGGCAGAGTAATTCAATTAATGGAGTACATTCAAGTGAGGGGTCAGTTACTAGTGGTGTTCCCCAAGGGTTAATTATTGGGCCTGTTATTTTAAA
Organism: Bombina bombina; assembly: GCF_027579735.1. Classification (NCBI taxonomy): domain Eukaryota; kingdom Metazoa; phylum Chordata; class Amphibia; order Anura; family Bombinatoridae; genus Bombina; species Bombina bombina. The sequence continues at coordinate 897,166,370 of NC_069499.1, forward strand.
CATGTGCATCAGTGATAATGGAAGTGGGATTCAGGGGATGGTGTGATTGTTTGCGGATGATACAACATTTTGTAACAGACTTGATGTTCCGGAGGCCAATTATAGTCTCAATGTTACATTACTGACTGTAACTAAAGAGGAATGGGACTTGAAAAATTGAAATTTAGTAATAAATGCAGCAGTACAGCCAGTAAGTTCAGTCTAATACTTTGTTGCATTGGGAGAGGTATTAGTAACAGAAATACATCTAGGTAAATACCCTGGATTGTCTAAATTCTACACAAATACACTTTTATGTAACAGTTTTAAATTGGGTAACTGCTATTTATTCCATATTTCTAGTGTTAAACCAATTATTCCATCTTTATAGTATGTGGCCTATATTTGCTATAAGTTACTAGACATGTGCATTAGTTTTCGGACAAATGCACATTTATCACAAAAATTGGATTTTCGTTTTTGTAAACAAAACTGAAAATCCAAATTAAAGTGCCAGCAAACCTAAAAAATAATGTTATATAATTGTGCACATAGTGCAGAATTATATAACATTATATGAGTGCTGGCTTTATAGAACATAATAAATCTGGTGAACATTTATAAAAAAAGAGGGTTTTCCAGACCCGCCCTCTGTGCTCTACAGAGGAGCGAGATACATTGAGTGTAATGGCGCGGTTGGGCTGGGCTGTTACTAAACAGCTGGCCAGATGCATTCTGAGGGAAAACCAGACCCACTCAGTAGAGCACAGAGGACGGGTCTGGAAACCCCTCTTTTTTTTATAAAAGTTCACTGGATCTATTATGTTCTATAAAGCTAGCACTCATATAATGTTATATAATTCTGCACTATGTGCAGAATTATATAACATTATTTTTTAAGTTTACTGGCCCTTTAATGCACCAACTAAAATGAAAGAAAACGAAAAATACTGATAAAATTTGTCAGTATTCATTTGTTTCCTTTAAAATAAATAAAGGGCTAGATTTATTAAAGCCCTGCGGCTGCAAGAACTTGCTCACCGTATTTATCAAGCAGTGGTCACCAGACTGCCGCTTCCCTAACCTATTCGCCACCTTTAAGGTGGCAAAATTCAATCTCCTCAGTCTAGTCAGACCGATGAGATTGACAGCTCCTCAGCAGATTGACAGCGCCTCAGCTTTAATAAATCTAGCCCTAAGGGTTAAATACTAACTTTAACGAGCTGGAGCGCGCTAATCTGATCCTCTTCTTGCCAGAGCCCTGTCCGAACTAACAGGAGGCTTAGTGTGCTTGGCTCCCAGACCCTGCACTAAAGTTAGTGCAGGTCCTGGGAATGTGAGCATTAAAAACCAGGTGTTAGTTGGGGCTCTGGCAAGAAGAGGATTGGATTAGCGCGCTCTCTAGAGCGTGTTAATGAAAGTATTTGTAGCTACAGGTGAACTTTTCACCTGTAGCTTCAAAACATTTACATTTGTTTAACGGAAATGTATGTAAATGTTTAATGAAAATTCTATTTTTATCTCATTTTAAACTAAACCAGGCAACAAATATATGGGGAAACAAATTTCCTCAAATATCGGAAACAAAGATTTCGTACAAAATGAAATTTTCTGGCCTGCACAACTCAATAAGTTACATGAAAACCTAGCTATATGGGGTATTCCTAAAATCTGGACAACATAATGAATCTATTTGTGGATATTTCTTTATTTAGCTACACTAGTTTTGTAGAAATGGTTATAAAGGAAACTGCAAAAACTCTCTATTTTTAATTTTAAATTCCAATAAATTGAAATTTTATGTATCCATATAGGGTATCACAAGAAAGCTCTGTTTTCTGTTTGGAAAATGGTATATTATATGTATGAGTGCTCTTAAAAAGAGAAAGGATAATTATGGGTAGACCCAACAGTGAGCAAAAATTCCAAAATGGTCTGTTGCCATTTAAGAACAGAAACTGTTAAAAAAAAGCTCTGTCCTTAAGGGGTTAAACATTAAATACTGCCATCTATGTTTAATTTGGTATTGAACATGCTCCTGCTGTCAATCAAAGCAGAAACAAGAAGCTGATTGGACTATACATTATCTAAACTTGCTGTGTGCATTAACAATGCGAAAGGCACTACCAGCTTCTTGCTGCTTTGATCATTACCAAACATGCTCAAAGTGAAATATTTAATCTTACAATTATAGAAAAATGGTAAAAAGACTGAAAACTTTGTAATAGACTTATTTTGCTAGCTTTTAGATTAGTTTTATACTTTAAATCAGAAAATTATATTTACTTCATTGCTCCCAGAGAGGCTTAGTAATTTTCTGCATTTTAGAACGCTGCATGCTGTAAAGTGATTGCTTGGCTTGTGCAGTAGCATATTTATGTATGTCCCTTATTGGGATAAACAATAAAAAATGAAAGCTTTAAAATCTTTTATTTTGTATGAAGGTCTTTTCTTTAAAAAAATTTTTTTTATTAGAAAACAGAATACACAACATTGCAAAATATTTCAACAGTATTTGTCTGATACATAAAGTTACTTCCAATAAATGGCATTATGCTGTGGTCGTATAACAGGCCACATTTACCAACCTGGGGCAAGATTACATATGCGGCGTCGCCCGCAAAAGCCGGTGACGCCGGTTTTTACACTGTTTTGCTATCAAATACAAGGCACCGCATATAAATGTATATAAATATATTTCACCCCTCGCCCGCAATTTTTACTCCCATAAGCTAACATAGAACCGCGTCACAAATTGGTATCACATATTCATGGCGAAAATAGATACATTTTACTCCATTTTCACCTCGCCACACATAGGTAGGAGCAGCAAGTCTTACACTAAGTATATGAGCACTGTAACTCCCAAAACTGGCTGAAAATATTAACTAACTCCTAGCGCATGCGCAATATCTATCTACCTGTCAACCTCCAACCCCCACCGCAATAACTAATAAAACTATTAACCCCTAATCCGCCATTAACCCACATTGCAATAAAAATAATAAATGTAATAACCCGTTAATCGCCATTCATCCATAACGCAATAAGCCTAATAAATGTATTAATTCCTAATCCGCCATTCACCTACATTGCAATCTACCTAATAAAACTATTAACTCTTAATCCACCATTTACCCACATCCCAATCTACCTAATAAAACTATTAACCCCCTAATCCGCCATTCACCCATATCGCAATTAACCTAATTAAATTATGAACCCCTAATCCGCCATTTAACGACATCGCAATAAACCTAATTAATCTATTAATACCTAAAACGCCAAACCCCCACATCGCAATAAACCTAATTTTATTACTAAGCCCCCTAACCTAACACCCCCTAAATTAACCCCAAATTACATTAAATAATAAAATACTAAATTACAATTAAAATAAAACATCCTAACAGTACTTAAAAAAAAAAAAAACTAAGATTAAATTAAAATAATCTAAAATGACCAAAAAATAAAAAAGGCTAACATTATAGAAAATAATAAACCAAATTATCAAAAATAAAAAAAATAAACCTATCGCTATGAAAAGCCCCCCAAAATAAACCCCCCCCCAGTAGCTCTCATCCTATTGGCTGATTTGAATTTGAAGATTTAAATCAGCCAATAGGAATGCAAGTGATGCCATATTTAAACACGTAACTTGCATTCAATATTCAGTGTGCAGCGGTGATTGTACAAAGAGGATCCTCCACTCTCCATTGCTCTGCGGTCACGGGTCTTCAGTTCTGCGGTCATCTCAGCTCCGTGCCGGTTTGGTCCTGGATGAAGATGGAAGATGTCGCCGGTTCCAAGAAGACTTCACCGCCGCCTGGAAGAGGACCTTCTCCACAGGATTTCAGGAACGGGGCTTAGAGTTAGGATTTTTTTTTTTTTTTTTTTTAGATTTTGGGAACAGAAAAAGCACTGAATGCCCCTTTAACGGCAATGTCTATATATTTGCCCCTTTAGGGGCAATAAGAATTTAAGGATTTTTTAGTTTTAGGTTTTATTATTTTGGGGGGTTTGGTGGGGGGTTTACTGTTAGAGGTGGGACATTGTATTTTTTAAGGTAAAAGAGCTGTTTAACTTTGGGCAATGCCCTACAAAAGGCCTTTTTAAGGGCTATTGGTAGTTTAGTTTAGATTAGGGGGTGTTTTTATTTTGGGGGGGCTTTTTTATTTTCATAGGGATTAGGTTTAATTTTATTTATTTTTGATAATTTGGTTTATTATTTTATGTAATGTTAGATTATTTTTTGTAATTTTAGATTAATTTCAATTTAGTTTTTTTATTTTTGAAGTAGGTTTTTTATTTTAATTGTAATTTAGTATTTTTTTAATTTAGGTAATTGGGGTTAATTTAGGGGGTGTTAGCTTAGGGGGATTAGTCATTTAAATAGGTTAATTGCATTGTGGGGGTTAGGCGGTTTAGGGGTTAATAGATTAATTAGGTTGATTGCGATGTGGGTTAATGGCAGTTTAGGGGTTAATAGATTTATTAGGTTAATTGCAATGTGGGTTAATGGCGGATTAGGAGTTAATAGTTTAATTAGGTTTATTGCCATGTGTGTGAATGGCAGGTTAGGGGTTAATACATATATTAGGGAGATTGTGATGTGAGTGAATGGCAGATTAGGGGTTAATAGTATAATTAGGCATATTGCGTTGTGGGGGGTTGTCTGTTTAGGGGTTAATCCTTTTATTATTAGTTGCGGTATGGGGGGATTGCGGATATAGGGTTTTTTATGTGTCGGCTTTATTTTTGTGAGGCATGTTAGACTTTTACAGGAGATTTAAAAAAAATATATTTTCTTAGGCGCCAGCAGTTTCTAATGTGCCGTAAGTGACTGTCGATTCCAGAAATTTGTATTTCTGGACATCACTAGTTTGTACCGACTTATGGTACTTTATGAACTGCCGGCAGGCGCTGTATATGTAATCTCACCCCTGGAGTACAAATGAAAAGTATGCAATGTCCTGCCACCAGCTCTCTTATCACATGGTGAAAATACTTAAAATATTATTTCTCTTTTCTTTGACTTTCTAGGAGTTGAAACTATGACAATATAAAACCAAGTAAATTTAGGTTAAATGTACAGTTTACCATAAATTTTTCTTTCATTTAAATTGTTTCCAATGATCCATTTTACCTTTGGGGTGTATTGAATTGTTTACAAATAGTTCCTTAAACTTTATATTGTAATTTAAAATAGCTGATTTTGCCTGTGGTATCATTACCTATACTAAATGCTTCCATACTTAAAGGGCCATTATGCACTCAAAAAAATATGGGCTAATTAAATAAAGCATTAAAAGAAAATAAAGTTTTAAATTAACATGTATTATCAATTTTGCTGCTTAAGGTCCTAAAAATTATGTTAAAGGTTTAAGTCCTCTGACTTCATGAGAATACGTTCGTAGTACCCAGTAGCTACAGAACAAGGCTTTTTTCCACACTCCCTAACTTGTGTTTAGACAGCCCTCCTGCTGGAGCGGTCTGTGTAATGTGCTATGTAGTGCAGTAATATGTTGAAAGGCAGAAACGATGTAGATATACACAGAAGCTGCAGAATTCCACTTCCCTTTCCCTCTCTGGTTACCACATATCTCCTCCAGTCTCTGCACGTGACTCTAATTAAATGCCGTGGTAACCAGGGCTACGAGTTTGTAGGAGGGTATCCTATTGGTCCACAGGTCAGACTACACTAAAGACCGTAAGTATGCAAGAAGGAGATAAGCGAAGCTGGCGAGTTGGTAATGGCGCATCTCCTAACGGTTGCCTAGTACATCAGTGGTTATCACAGCACAGAGAAGAGAAAGCCGGATAAGAGGCAGAGGTAAGCGAGCATCTGGTGAAAAGGCACAGGTACATCCTGGTAAGTTTTGCACCACACCGGCTACTGACGTTACCTCCCATATATCTCATGCAAGTGTTTGATTGTTTCTGACGCCAACCAACAGTAATATGGAAAGTTACCTTTAACTATGTGATCTCCTCCCCATACACCTTGAGCCTTCTCTTGGGAGACACTGTACTTTGTCAATCTGTTATATATGGAGATGGTCTCCTATTTTTAGTTTGCTTGTTACTCCTCCTGTTCATTTATATATGTGGTTTACTAAATGTAACTTATCACCTTGTGATCTGCTATGTGTTAGAAATTTGGTATGGTTTTATGCCGGAGACTCTTCCCCCGTGTCATTTCAAAGAATAGGTTTTAAGGGCTCTCATTGTTCACAATAGGATGTAGGGATGGCAACTATTATTGCAGATACATCCAGTTCTCCATACTGGAAATCTGTCTCTTGTGTATGCTGATGTCTATATTATGAGTTATAAGGCACTCTCTCTCACACATTATAGGAAGGAGGTTAGATGTACTTCCTCTCTCTCCCTCAGTCGGCAAGGGAGTTAGAAGATCACATATGGCAGGGGGTCCTAAGCAATTTTTAGCCAGACTAATTAAGTAAGTAGTCTTGCAACAGAGCCCCGATTCAACATCCCATTTATATATACATGCCTTCTCTACATACATCTGTAAAGGAAATGCTGCTAATGATACTGAAGATGTGGCCCTAGCACACGAGTGACTTAACTATGAACTGTCATCAACCTGTCAAACCCTAGAATACAATATTAAAGGGCACGAATACCTAGCACACAAATAATAGATAGTATTTACAAAGTTAAATAACAACTCCTTGATCTCAGATATTCTACCATGATGCAAAGATGATAGAGTATATGTGGAATGTTCAAATTTTGTTCTGCCAAGGTTGTTTATTATATACTTAGCTTTATTCTTGAGCCTTATAGGTGTCATTTTACATGCATCCAAGTCTTGTTATTTAGGATTACTATTCCTGAAACATAGTAGTTAACCTCATATGCACCGTTTACTAATCTTCAATAGTGGATAATTCAATCAAAATATTTCCGCCCCCCCCCCCCCATATGCTACCGTGGGCCTCTTGTGGGCTTCGCCCATCTTAGAACTTGATTATTAGGGGTATTATTATTCATTTATTTTGAAGCGGTGTTTACCCGCTGTTTTGCTTTGATCTTGCCTGCGGTAGGATCAAGGCACTACTTATCTATCTCATATATGTGACTAACCTGCCTCACTAGTGTTATGTAGGGGCCATTGTTGGCCGGCTAAGTAGCCGTTCATGAAAGCTTCCTAAAATTATAAAATGGAGGTTTCAAGAGCTCTTAGTTTATACATCAGTTTTTTTTTTTCCTATTTATGTTTTTGAATTGTACTTGGTGACAACTATAGACATGTATTTTATGTGACATTTGATGTATGTCTTTTGTTTTCTCTTTTTCACATAACCTCAATAAAAGAAAATTAAAAAAAAAAAATTAGGGTGAGTCAAAAAGTGAGTTTAAAATCCTCCACTACGCACAAAATATAGAAAATAACTAATTTTGTAGTTTATTAACAAATCTAGACAGGCCAGAAGGCTTGTTTTTCCCACAGAAAACCTCTGAATTACATTGTTTCCAATGCAGCAAAGGATTCTGGGTAAGATACCAAATGAGGTTCACAATGACACACTTTTTTACTTTGTCTGCTTTTACACAGACTCCCTTTACACCAAATTAACTTATATGGGGCAATAGGTTAAAGCAATTGCGATACTCAAAGTTCGGCTCTTTCACGCATCGGGTTAGCCCATGAGCAAAAACTTTTTACTTTCAACTTGTAATACGAGCACTACCCGATAAGCACAAAAACGCTACTTCTAACGGAAGCATTGAATACTGCTCCACTTGTAATATGGCCCTTTATGGGATAAATTCAATTAGCAAGCTGGGTTATGTAGCTAGCTTTTAATTAATTGATTTTCTATAAATATTTGTATATATATATTCTTTACATATTTGTCTCATCCCAACTTAAATTATTTGTTCCTCTAATAAATCATTTGCAATGGTGGGTGACTCATATATCATATTTTAATTTATTTTGTATTACTTAGTAGTTAATTATAAACTAATAAAATGTTAAAAAATCACAGAGTAGAACTTGCACTGTTAAAGGGACACTGAACCCAAAAATGTTCATTTGTGATTCAGATAGAGCATGAAATTGTAAGCAACTTTCTAATTTACTCCTATTATCAAATTCTCTTCATTCTCTTGGTATCTTTATTTGAAATGCAAAAATGTAAGTTTAGATGCCGGCCCATTTTTGGTGAACAACCTGGGTTGTTCTTGCTGATTGGTGGATAAATTCACCGACCAATAAAAATGTGCTGTCCAGCTTAGATGCCTTCTTTTTCAAATAAAGATAGCAAGAGAACGAAGAAAATTTGATAATAGGAGTAAATTAGTAAGTTGCTTAAAATTGCATGCTCTATCTGAATCACAAAAGAAAAAATTTGGGTTCAGTGTCCCTTTAAGGTACTTCCTTAGCGGCATGTTGCCTGTAAGTGCTGCTAATATCACTGGCTCCTACCACAAATGTGAAAACATGCCAATGGCCCTTACCCGTTTTCTGACTGTTTGATTGACAGGTATTTGTGATATTTGTGTACTCAGATCAACACTGTCTGTATCTTATTAAAATGCAGAAATAAGGTCTATTTAATTCATATAAAAACATTTACAATTATTTTGGTTCTTTATGCTAGTTTCTAAAAAAACTATAAGCAGTAGGGGAGGTGCAATATACTTCACAATTAATTAGGCTCTTTATGTATTTTATACATTAAAAATAGCAACACCTCACATGCTATTGTTAAAATTAAAGGGATATGAAATCATAAATGTTTCTTGCATGATTCATACAGAGCATGCAATTTTAAAGAACTTTCTAACTGACTTCTCTTATTACATTGTCTTTGTTCTCTTGGTATTTTTTTCTGGAGCACAATATAGCAGCAGTTTTGCATTTGATGGCTGAACGATCTTCTGCCATATTGTGCTCCAGGCACCTACCTAGGTGTCTCTTCACCAAAAAATACTTGGGGTATGAAGCTAATTTGATAATAGAAGCAAACTGGAAACGTTTTAAAAAAAAATGTGTGTTCTGGGCTCCATGAACTAAGGACACAAGTATGTATCGTGGCCCCCTTCTCTTGCACAATTGGTCCCACCTGTCAATCACCCTAAATGAGCATGTTTGGGGGGGATTTCAATACACTAACTCAGAGGTGGTGGAGAATATAACAAGACTGCTGCTTCTTACTTTGCAGGAGACAGTGTGCAAAGCTGTCCTGCTTGGGCTCAAAAGCTGCTTATGCTGCTTAGTATATTGAACCCTCTGGCCTCTATTTATCATAGTCTGGCGGACCTGATTCCACAGTGTGGATCAGGTCCACCAGACCTCGCTGAATACGGCGAGCAATACGCTCGCCGTATTCAGCATTGCACCAGCAGCTCAGAAGAGCTGCTGGTGCAACGCCGCCCCCTGCTGACTCGCGGCCAATCGGCCACCAGAGATCGTACTGCTCAAAGCAGGCGGACAGGTTATGGAGCAGCGGTCTTTGTGACCGCTGCTTCATAACTGCTGTTTCTGGCGAGCCTGCAGGCTCGCCAGAAACACGGAGCATCAAGCTCCATTCGGAGCTTGATAGATAGGCCTCTCTGTCTGAATCACAAAATAATTTTCTTTAGTTTCATATACCTTCAATAAAAACTTTATTTATATATCTTCAGTTGTGCCCTTATACTACTGCTATTACGTTTCTCATATTCAAACTGAAGTTTCAACAACCTTATTCTTCTGAACCAAAATTTGCCAAAAATACATCAAACGTGATCACAAATAAGCTTTATATAAACTGATTTGAGTAGAAGAAAAATAAATCTTATTTTTGTTGGTAACTTTAACACTGCAAAAAAACAATAAAAAAGAAACTTGTTTTTCAGTTTCATAATCCTCACTAATGAAGGATTTGTATTTTGCTATTGCTATTAAAATGTGTTACAAACCACAAACAAAATGTTCGGATAAAAATTACTATGTAATATTTGCCATCAAATTACAAAGCATTGATACTGACATATGGCTTAAACATTTTAGTCACTGTAGGGAAAATGTCAGAACATTTAATGGCTTTTCTCTAGGTTCACATGAATGTAATCAGTTTTACAATAAATCTACACAAAACAATTCACTCTTTGGCAGCTTGTTTAAAGACTTCAGTTAAAGATCATGATGGAAAATAGAATGTGCTGTATCAGTACACAATGTGCTTTAAATCTTGAGTATCTGAAGAAAAAAAAAAATGTTAAACGATTTCATGGGAGGAGAAAACATCAGACTTGGTCAAGTAGTATAATTTTATCCCAGTTAATAATACATTAAATAAATAGTGGTTTCTCTATTGGCTTTTATGATCTATAAAGCAGTGCTTCCAGATAATTTGATGAAATTATATTACAATGCATAGGCAAAAACTTATGTTAAAGGAACACTTAACCCAAAACTTATGTTAAAGGAACACTTAACCCAAAACTTATGTTAAAGGAACACTTAACCCAAAACTTATGTTAAAGGAACACTTAACCCAAAATTTTTCTTTTGTGATTCAGAAAGAGCATGAGATTTTAATCAACTTTCTAATTTACTCCTATTATCAAATGTTATTTATTCTCTTGGTATCTTTATTTGAAATGCAAGAATGTAAGTTTGGATGCCGGCCCATTTTTGGTGAACAACCTGGGTTGTCCTTGCTGATTGGTGGATAAATTCATCCACCAATAAAAAAGTGCTGTCCAGAGTACTGAACCAAGAAAAAAAGCTTAGATGGCTTCATTTTCAAATAAAGATAGCAAGAGAACAAAGAAAAAAGAGGAGTAAATTAGAAAGTTGCTTAAAATTGCATGCTCTAGAGGGTTCCGGTGGAGGAGGAGCATGCAGGTGAAGCTGTGCTCTGATCTCCAGTCCCACAGCTGCTGGCGGTGACTTTCGTGCCTCTCCCAAAGCCTGGGAGGTTGCTTTTTGGATAGCTAACTTCATCACTCATGGAACCCTGGTAGCGGCATTACATCCCGCTGCTCAAACAAACAAACTCTTAGATATATCCCATTACCTGGATATATTTGGGGACATCAGCATTATGCCTATACCTAATCTTTTCAAGGACTCACAATACAATATAATATAACGAGTACCTTCCTCTCTCTTTCTAAAGAGGCAAAAGAAAGAACTGCCCCATAGAGTCTTCGACTTCCCCCATTTTTGCCCCCTCCCTCCTACCCCTAGCAACGGTGGAGATCTCCTGCTGTGGAGCGGTAGCCGACTGAGCTGAACTGGTTCCCCCTGCTCTGCGATACTTGCGGACACTGAAACGGCTTCTGGCGGAGCTCCCACCCCCCCTCCTACCGGTGCTGCACGAGAGGGGGTACAGGGGAGAAGGAGTTCGGGGGCTGAGCGGAGGAATACAACCTGGTTTGTGCATCTGCCTGACAGACCTCTTTCTTGGGTCCCACCTCCTTCTCTCTCACCGATGCTGCATGAGAGAAGGTAGGCCGGTGGCGAAGACATAAACATCAAGTCAGAGCGGAACGGGGGAACCCCTTGGTGATCCAGCGACAAGTCTATGGTGATTCAATCATGAAGGTGGCAAGCCGGAGGAGGAGGTAAGTCTGAGACCTGGTCTCAGGAGGGGGCACATGAAGGGACTTTTTACCTGTGGGCTAACACTGGGACATTCTTACCTCCAATAACAAGAGCCAAGGGGGAAGGGAAAAGAAAGAAAAGGAAAAGGAAGCATAAATTTGTGCAAAAGATACATTGGGGAGAGTCGGGATAAACAGTCAGACGCTTCATAAAGAAGGAAAGGGATAAAGAACGAAGAAGAGAGGTCTTTAAAGGTCCTATGTTTGCTACTTAACTTAGCACGCAAAATTTATTTTTCTTTTCTGGACTTTTTACTGGAACAGAAAAGGGAGAGAAAAGGCAAAAACAGAAAAAGAAAAGAAAGGAAAAAACAGAATTTATGCTTACCTGATAAATTACTTTCTCCAACGGTGTGTCCGGTCCACGGCGTCATCCTTACTTGTGGGATATTCTCTTCCCCAACAGGAAATGGCAAAGAGCCCAGCAAAGCTGGTCACATGATCCCTCCTAGGCTCCGCCTACCCCAGTCATTCGACCAACGTACAGGAGGAAATATGCATAGGAGAAACCATATGATACCGTGGTGACTGTAGTTAGAGAAAATAATTCATCAGACCTGATTAAAAAAACCAGGGCGGGCCGTGGACCGGACACACCGTTGGAGAAAGTAATTTATCAGGTAAGCATAAATTCTGTTTTCTCCAACATAGGTGTGTCCGGTCCACGGCGTCATCCTTACTTGTGGGAACCAATACCAAAGCTTTAGGACACGGATGAAGGGAGGGAGCAAATCAGGTCACCTAAATGGAAGGCACCACGGCTTGCAAAACCTTTCTCCCAAAAATAGCCTCTGAAGAAGCAAAAGTATCAAATTTGTAAAATTTGGCAAAAGTGTGCAGTGAAGACCAAGTCGCTGCCTTACATATCTGGTCAACAGAAGCCTCGTTCTTGAAGGCCCATGTGGAAGCCACAGCCCTAGTGGAGTGAGCTGTGATTCTTTCAGGAGGCTGCCGTCCGGCAGTCTCATAAGCCAAACGGATAATGCTTTTAAGCCAAAAGAAAAGAGAGGTAGAAGTTGCTTTTTGACCTCTCCTTTTACCAGAATAAACAACAAACAAAGAAGAAGTTTGTCTGAAATCTTTAGTGGCCTCTAAATAGAATTTTAGAGCATGGACTACGTCCAAATTGTGTAACAAACGTTCCTTCTTTGAAACTGGATTCGGGCACAAAGAAGGTACAACTATCTCCTGGTTAATATTCTTGTTGGAAACAACTTTCGGAAGAAAACCAGGCTTAGTACGCAAAACCACCTTATCTGCATGGAACACCAGATAGGGCGGAGAACACTGCAGAGCAGATAACTCAGAAACTCTTCTAGCAGAAGAAATTGCAACCAAAAACAAAACTTTCCAAGATAATAACTTAATATCTACGGAATGTAAGGGTTCAAACGGAACTCCTTGAAGAACTGAAAGAACTAGATTAAGACTCCAGGGAGGAGTCAAGGGTCTGTAAACAGGCTTGATTCTAACCAGAGCCTGAACAAACGCTTGAACGTCTGGCACAGCTGCCAGCCTTTTGTGAAGTAAAACAGATAACGCAGAAATCTGTCCCTTCAGAGAACTTGCAGATAATCCCTTCTCCAAACCCTCTTGTAGAAAGGATAAAATCCTAGGAATTTTTATCTTGTTCCATGGGAATCATTTAGATTCACACCAATAGATATATTTTTTCCATATCTTATGGTAAATTTTTCTAGTTACAGGCTTCCTAGCCTGAATCAGAGTATCTATTACAGAATCTGAAAACCCACGCTTTGATAAAATCAAGCGTTCAATCTCCAAGCAGTCAGTTGGAGAGAAACCAGATTCGGATGTTCGAATGGACCTTGAACAAGAAGGTCCTGTCTCAAAGGTAGCTTCCATGGTGGAGCCGATGACATATTCACCAGGTCTGCATACCAAGTCCTGCGTGGCCACGCAGGAGCTATCAAGATCACTGAAGCCCTCTCCTGGTTGATCCTGGCTACCAGCCTGGGAATGAGAGGAAACGGTGGGAAAACATAAGCTAGGTTGAAGGTCCAAGGTGCTACTAGTGCATCTACTAGAGTCGCCTTGGGATCCCTGGATCTGGACCCGTAACAAGGAACCTTGAAGTTCTGACGAGACGCCATCAGATCCATGTCTGGAATGCCCCATAATTGAGTTATTTGGGCAAAGATTTCCGGGTGGAGTTCCCACTCCCCCGGATGGAATGTCTGACGACTCAGAAAATCCACTCCTGGGATGTGGATTGCAGACAAGTGGCAGGAGTGATCCTCCGCCCATTGAATTATCCTGGTCACTTCCTCCATCGCCAGGGAACTCCTTGTTCCCCCCTGATGGTTGATATATGCAACTGTCGTCATGTTGTCTGATTGAAACCTTATGAATTTGGCCTCTGCTAGATGAGGCCAAGCTTTGAGAGCATTGAATATCGCTCTCAGTTCCAGAATGTTTATCGGGAGAAGAGATTCTTCCCGAGACCATAGACCCTGAGCTTTCAGGGGTTCCCAGACCGCGCCCCAGCCCACCAGACTGGCGTCGGTCATGACAATGACCCACTCTGGTCTGCGGAAGCTCATTCCCTGTGACAGGTTGTCCAGGATTAGCCACCAATCTCTGGTCCTTTGATCTACTTGAATCGTCGGAGACA